>NC_056734.1:263327373-263347075 GCF_019279795.1 Protopterus annectens
TGTGACTACCCTAAAAAGCATTGCTACACAGACAGGGTCAGACAGACACATACACATTTGCCATGTCTGGGAGTAGAACAGCTATTTACCTAATTTATTACACTACAGCAGCACACAGTTACAGGATGTGCTATGGAGATTACTGAGCTAAAGCTACCCAATGGTGTATTTCTAGGTGGATGACATCAGCAGCCTTGCCAAAGATGAGCATTTGAATTGTAGGGAGTGTGACTACCCTAAAAAGTATTGTTCGTTACACAGACACAAACACACAGTTGCCATGTCTGGGAATTGAACTCCTACCTAACTATTTTATTATACTACAGCAGTATGCAGTTATGGGACACCCCACAGAGATTACTGGGATACAGTCTTTCCAGGGATGTATTTCTAGGTGGATGACATCAGCAGCCTTTCCAAAGTAGAGCATTGTAAAGATTGTGACCAACCTGAAAAGCATTGCTTTCTACACAGAGTCAGACAGACACACATACACACACACACACACACACACACACACACACACACAGTTGCCAAGGCTGGGGTTAGAACTCCTACCTAACTAGTTTATCACACTACAGCAGTATGCAGTTATGGGAAACGCCGCAGAGATTACTGGGATACAACTCACCCAAAGGTGTATTTCACAGTAGATGACCTCAGCAGGCTTGTCATAGTGGGGCTATGGGAGGGCAGTGTGTGTGCATGGGCCATAACCTATTCATGTAGGGGTTGACATGCCACATGCGGGCACAACCTGGGTCATATTCCACAGGTACGTGTATACAGCTGCTAGATGACTACTTCCTTGAACAGTAATGTTGCACAGCTGTTTCGTGCACCACATACTCTGTAATGCTGACAGATGCCAGTGGGTAGTATCTGCAGTGTGTGACATCAGACCCTCATGTGGTTGTGGCCCTTTGGCTGTGTGCTGGGTGGGAGAGCCCTAGATAGCTCCTTGTCACTGACACCCTCTTCCACATATCTGTGTATGTCTACCTTTGGCTTATTATAGTGTGTTGTCCTTACATATATGCTTGTATTCCTATCCACTGGTGTGCAAAGCATGTGTGGTGCATACTGAGGAGTGTCTGCACTAATATCTGCGGCCGCCAGATATGTCTGGTCCACTGGTGTTTGCAGACATGGCCTCCATGTGTTTAAGTGTGTGAGAATGCCCAGTATGACATTTCAGCATGTTGTTAACTGACATTTCCTTCATCACTCTAAGTGTGTGGGCACGCCCAGTATGGCTGTCTGTATTGAATGTGTGGATTGAGTCCAGGTAGTTTGTATTGCAGTGCTGACCTTTCTGTTGTACATCTACAGGTGGCATGCTGTCTCTGCAGGCTATCCGTCGATCATTTGGCATGAACTGTTACAACATTTCTGCATAGGATGGGGTGGCACACCTGACTATTTCTACATTTCTACACAGGATTGTAGGGGGGCACACCTGACTGTTACTATATTTCTATGTAGGATGGGGGACCTGACTATTTCTACATTTATACACAGGATTGGGGGGGGGCACAGCTGACTGTTACTATATTTCTACGTGGGATGGGGGTCACACCTGACTATTTCTACATTTCTACACAGGATTGTGGGGGGGGGGGCACACCTGACTGTTACTACATTTTATCCAGTCCTTCATCCCACTTCTGAAAATCCGTGTTTCTCATTGAAAATGTCTCTCGTGTTATAGATGTTTAAGTATTCTTGAAATCTTGAATAAAGAAGTTGATGGTTATAGTATCTTATAGTATCTAGTGTGCTGCCAATATTTCTAAAATTACGTGGAGAGAAAAAAAAACCTTTCCTGAAGATTGGGAACATCAACTATTCTTAAAACCAAGAAATAGCCATGTAAATTACAACAAAGGCTTTACTCCAAGACCACGTAAACAGATCACATTCAATGACAATGATTGGAACAGTGATACATTGACAGCTTGCATCTTTATTGTGACTGGAACTGTTAACTCTTATCATGTTTACTTCTGAGTGTAAAGTGACTGGGATGAAAATCAGAGGCTTCAGATTAGAGGTGATTTTCTTCTACTGGAAGAGAGATGCTTTCCTTTTGCAGCTTGCTCCCTCGGGTGCTACCTCTACCTGCATTTGTACAGGAATTCCCTCCCATCTGAGTGAAGACATCCTTGGATAAGCTGCTCCCAGGCTCAATCAACTTCAACCTAACTAAAGGGCTTAGTTTCCCCCCTACGAAGGAACATCAGTGTATGTAGCTATATTGAACATTGCTGTTGGGAATTTATAATCTTGCCCAGCATTTTACTTCAGTGTGCATGATAACAGCCTGCCACAGTCCACTGCCCATCCTCCCAGGTTTACATGCTACTCCATGTCCACTTCCTTTTAAACTTCTTAGATTAATTTAGGCATAGCTGTGAAATTCCTTTTAATTTAGGGTACCACCTTCCTCCTTCACCACTTAGTGGCAGCATACGCCCTGGACAGTTCTGCAAAACACCTTTACATAGCCCTACAAAGTATACACTGTTCACTTTTCTCTCTGTTCCTCACTTGAGAGCCTGTGGGATTAACTTTCACTTCTCAAGGCTTGATCTGCTGAACTATAGTATTCTTTAATATTTTTCCCTAGTCCAATCACTACAAAGATATAACCCTCTCCCTGCCTTTACCTGTATTCCAACTTCTGTTCACTGATTTTCTCTGGGCCATCACGTCTCTAGGCTCTACCCACTCAATTCGCCCTGCAGGCTCACTCCGCTCCCCTACTCTACCCCCAATGTTCACCCAGCCCCAGTGCTCCTACACATCCTAGCCCAACGTCCCCTCCCCTCCCCTTTATCTCTCCCAATCCACTCACATCTCCTCACTATCCCCTCCCCTCCCATCCTCCAATACTTTCTCACCCACTCCCCATCCCAAACCTTATAGCACTTTACTCACTTCTAAACACCACCCTCTTACACTCTCATAGTTCCCCCTAAATCAACTACTTCTTCAATACCCTCCACCCAACTATTCATTTATACCTACACCACACCATGCCTTCTCAAACCCTTCTCATCCCTTCCCTTCCCTCTGCCTACTACTTCTAATTCCTCTGTACCATGCTACCTCTTATTCCTCTTATGAACTACCCCCTTCTTTCCTATCCCCTCCTCTCCCTACCATCACCTTCAACACCCATCATCACTCTACCATATCTCACTTTCACACTATATCACCGTCCCTAGTTCAACCAAACCCACTTCTCTGCTTCAAACTAAAACTTCTACCCTCCTTATTGAAATGTCATATTCCAAAAGCATTATTATACCTCCCACAAAACACTAGGAGTGAACCCAAACCGCTGCTCTCATTCCCCTTTAACTGCCTATGTCTAGCAGGTGACATACATCCCAACCCAGGACCTAGTACCAACAACAATCCAACTTCCCCTATTACCACCCATATTACCAACACTAAATATCTCAAACTCCTGACCATCAATGCCCAGAGTCTATAAAACAAAATAGCCCACTTCCATGCTTGGCTATACCATGCCCTACCTGACATAGTAGCTGCCTCAGAGATATGGCTAAATCCCAATATTTCTGACTCTGAAATCCTACCCCCTGGGTTTCAAGCTCATAGCCATGACCACCTAAAAAAGAAGGGGGGAGGAGGAGTGGCCTTAATCTACTCTAACCTACTCTCCATCACTCCCTACCAAAATCCTATTCCTCAGTTCAACAACGCTGAACTAGTTATAGGAATTCTCCAACTAAATAACCATAAAAGCATCTGTGTCATAGCCCTCTATATCCCCCCTGAAAACAATACAAATATACTTGAGGAAATCCTTCTATGGGCCTCAACCAATATTAAGCCTGAGACTTACATCCTAGGAGATGTAAACATTGACTGGAACAAAATTGATAACAATAATCCCACCATCTCAATCAACCTATATAATTTCAGTGAACTTACAAATACCATTACCAGACCTAATAAAAACAACCCCCAGACTCCATATTGACTGGATCCTAGTCTCTCACCCTAATAAAATCTCCCATAAGGACACGTTAACAGAGTCCATTAGTGACCACTTGCCAGCCTTCATCCATAGAGCAACCCCCTCCTCTCCTCACCAACACCAATATATCCACACACAAAACCTCACAAACTTTAACTCCACAACTTTCTCCAATTCTCTCAAACTAATAAACTGGGACAATCTAAAAAACTCTTCCTCTAGACCAGGCCATTGAACATTTTCAACTCAACCTTCTTAGCTACCCTTAACTCTCAAGCTTACTAAAGAAAACAAAATACTTATGAAACAAAGGGACAAAACCTGGAAACTTTACCATCACAATAAGAACCCAGACACCCTTCTTAAATATAAAGAACTCTGTAACCTAGCCAAAAACATATTATACAGGATAAAAAATCATACTTTACCAAACTTTAATCTAATCATTCCAAAAATCCCAAACAATTCTGAAAGTCAATCAACTCTCTTCTCAACCCTGGTACCAAAAACAATCCTTGTCCTGACACTAGCAATTCTGACCTAGAAATAGTCATGCTATTCAACTCCTTCTTTATTAACTCCATAGCAGAACTCACCAAGACCTTCCCAAACAGCAACAACTCCCCCCTACTCAAACCCTCTCCTCCACCATCCATTCCTTTCTCATCACCCATCTTTCATCTCAAACCCATTTCCACCTCATATATAACTAAACTCCTATCTAAGCTTAAGCCAGGCTCCAATGCCTCTGACAACAACCCTCACTCTTTCTAAAACTCACAGCAGATGGCATCGCCATCCCCATTAGCATTCTCATTAACAGATCCATACAGGAATCTTATGTTCCTAAACTGTGGCATGCAGCCTTCATCCTACCCCTCCACAAAGGAGGCAAAACTAATAGCATCTCCAACTTCCAGTCCATAGCCATTCTCTCACCTATTTCAAAAATACTTGAGAAATGCATCCACCTCCAACTCATGCCATTCCTTACAAATAACTAACTCCTCACCCCAACTCAACATCAGTTTAGTTTTGTCTGAGCCATAGCACAATAACTGCTCTCCTCTCTTTCCTAGACATAGTAAACCACACCCGTGACTCTGGAGAACTTGTATCCACAGTCCTCCTTGACCTCTCCAAGGCTTTTGATACTGTCTCCCATTCCCATCTCCTAAACTACCTTGCTAATCTTAATCTCATACAACACACTTGCCTGGTTCAGCAGCTACCTCTCTGACCGATCTCAGGCCTTAAAATGGAAAACTGGCACCTCAACCTTCCTCCCAACTCCAACCGGTGTCCCCAAGGATCCATACTTGGCTGAATGCTATTTAATATCTTTATTAATGACTTCCATGCAGCTATTCCTAACACTAAGATAGTCCAATATGCAATGACTCAACTCTAGTCTGCTCTGCTTCTAACCTCCAAGTACTCCAAACAAAAACCCAAACTGCGTTTTCCACCACTGAGAACTGGATGCATCAAAATCACCTCTCTAAATGCCAACAAATCTAAAATTCTACTATTCTCTCCCTCTAAAATCTCACCCTCTTGACAAAACCTCCTTCAAAATTATCAGCCATGCCAACTCCACTATTGAAGTTGTTTCTTTTGCTAAACTTCTTGGAGTCACTGTTGATGAATATCTCAAATTAGACACCCATATTCAGCTAAACATTAAGAAAACACATCAGAAACTTGGCATGCTGTACAGGAACTCATACTTTCTATCTACTTCCACAAGACAGACCCTTGCCACTACCTACTTACTACCATCTCTGATGTATGATGCCCCCCTACTAACCAACCTATCTTCCTCTATCTCCTCTAAACTGGAATCCTGTTACAACAAAATCTCAAAGTTTGTCATCAAGTCCAAGTACTCTACCCACCACTGCATACCTCTCCACCTATTGCAATGGCTAGAACTTCCCAACTACCTGGACTACCTCCAAATCACTACAGCCCACAAACTCATTTTTAAACCCACTAAGTGCCCTGCACTAACTAATATCTTACCACTCTATACCCCTCTCTAAGGTCTGCTCACCAAAATCTCATTTCTATATACAAACTAAACCTTCCCTCAAGTCAGCTTCTCCTATCCTTTCACTTAGCCAAAAAATGGAATTCTCTTACTCCTTCTTTAAGAAGTTTTCAAAACTTTGATCACTTCAAAACCAAGCTCCATTCCTACCTCTTCGATAACAGGAAATTCACTTGCACTCTACCTACCTAATCCTGCTTAATACATGAATACATACATATACATAAACTACCTTTCACCTTACCCAATTGGGGTTCAATCATATTTACTGTTTTCTTACAAATGTTTCTTTCATAGCATTCTCAGAATATTTTAAACCTCAGTATAATGGTAACTCTGTATTATCAACCTCTAATTATATTTACATGTAAATATGCACTGTGTACCATAGTATGTTGATATTCTACTGTGCTTATGTTTTACTACATAATTTTTACTAATTGTTTAATTGTTACTATGTCAGCTATGTTTTGTGGAGTTTTTCTCCCCGGTCGTCCAGTAAAAATGGGCTCCTTGAGCCCAGTGGACCTCACGGGTCATCAAACTAAAAATAAATAAAGTAAGAAAGGAAGGGAGTAAGAGAGTAAGAGCCAAGTGTGTGTATGATCCGTGGGTGAAAAGTGGTATCTGGGTATTATAACAGTTGCCTATATTGTTTACTAATCCATACTGTCACAAGTAATTGCACATAGCTGTACACATTTATGGCTGAGGATTGTCTACAACAACCTCTCCAGTGTTTGAAAACTGTTGGCCTTGTAATGTAGACATTGGGACATATAGGTCATCAATATAATGATTACACAAAACTCACATTGCAATGGAACTTGTCATTACATAATCACCCACAAAACCCACACAGAATACTGGTGACACACACACAAACACACACTTACCAGTACTGAGTTTCAAACCCCTACCTGACTATGTATTGCTATTACAGTGTTATGCAGTTATTGCACGTACCATGGAGCTTCTATATTGGAGAACTGTCCAAAGGTATCTTTGAAGGTGAGTAACATCAGCAACAGTGCTAAAGGAGGGGTAAGTGAAGTGTAGTAAGTGTGAATGTCAACAGAAGCAGGTGTCAATGAAGACACACACACACTCTCTCAAAGAAACACACACATTATCACAGTTGGCAGAATCAGGATTAGAACTTCTACCTAATTAGTTTGCTACACTACAATATTATGCAGTTATTGCAAGCACCACAGAGCTTATATGGTTGAAACGGGTCCCCTTCAAAACATCTAAAACACGTAACATCTAATTTCTTAACACTGAGACCAGAACATCTAAAACTCAAAACATCTAAAATCCTTAACATTGAATTTCATAACATCTAACAGTATAAAGCACATAAAAATAACATCCCCTCCACATATAATGACATATAATGACACCAAACTCCCAAACACACTTTTTACTATGTTTCTCCAGGGGGGCATGACACAGTTGGGGTTAGGAAATTAACTTTTTTTTCCACTGTATTGCGATCTTGGAGTTGGTATATTTAATTTATGAGGGTGGGGTGGTGGGGCAAAGCCCCAACATGGGGGGGGTGTGCAGGGGGGCCTGCCCCCCTGCAAAAATGTAGTAAAAAGTGTGTTTGGTAGTTTGGTGTCATTATATGTGGAGGGGATGTTATCTTCTTGTGATTTGTAGGGTTAGATGTTATGAAATGTGATGTTATGGGTTTTAGATGTTCTGGTCTCAATGTTATGAAATTAGATGTTATGGGTTTTGGATGTTTCAAAGTAGACCGGGCTGAAATATGGCCAAAGGATTATTTCAAGGTGAATGACTTCAGCAAGCATGCTAAAGTAGGGCAATGGAAGGTGTAGTGAGTGTGAATGGCTTCAAAATCATTAATCTCCACACACACACACACACACACACACACACACACACACTTGCCAGTATTGAGATGCATAGGTTCATTGCTTCACAGGTGTGTAGTAGGTGAATGAGCCTAAAAGCTATACAAGGCTAGGCAAAGGGAATACTTGGGCATCAGGCCACATGGCAATAGTCTCCAGTGTGGCTCAAGGGTGTAGTCCCTAGAATGGTCCCCAGGGTTGGGTATTGCATTCACCATCCACTCATCTGGGTTACTAATGTGGGTGACCAGTGATGTGCACTGCTTCCCATGTATGTGATCTATATTCCATAACATGGGCAGTGTCTGGGTTGTGCACATGTCTCACACACATGTTCTTTGATGTGTGGAAGTGTACTTGAGGTCTCTGGGGCATGTTGTGTGGACAGATTGTTATCTTCTGTTGTAGGATTCCTGACCTTATTTGGTGAGACCTGGCTATGGAACTGAGGTCGTGCTTGCACCTACATTGACAGCATACAGGTAATCAGTGGAGCTAGTGGTGTCTGTCCATACAGGGCATGTGTGTAAGGCATGGTATTACCTTTGTGGGTTACATTTGCATATTCTACAGTTGTTGCAGGCGTCCAGTGGGGAACATAGCAAAAGGGCCACTGTAAGCATTTATTTGCCTACTGCGGCAATGGAATAGGTTGCCATGTCCTTTTTCTTGATGGATAACACACAGTCAAGAGATGTAACACATCACAGTACTTTCTGATGTCAGTGGCACACAGGCATGTAGTCCACTGCAATCACACTGTGGTTACTATCTTATAGGTTCATAGGTTCATAGGTTCATACTAGGCTATCTGCCCAAGGGCATTTATAAGCCTAGCCCATAGTTATTTGGCTTTCGCCACCCCTTTAGTTTGAATAAAACTATGCCTATTATTTTGCTGTGCCTCTGTCAAGCAGTGACACTGAAGTAATCCTTGGGGTATATCTGAGATCCCCCATCCATTGGTCAAGATTCCTCTTGAACAAGGCCAGCGAGGTGCTCTGCCTCACATGTACCGGGATTTTGTTCCACAGCATAGGGAGTCTCTGGGTGATGAATCTGTCCCTCCAGCACGTTCTATTAATAACCGTGTCAAGGTTTAAGTCTCCCGCCCTTGTGGTTCTGAGGGATCTAGATTTTTTGAGGTGAAGCATATTCATCAAATCAGGGTTTGACATGGCCTTATATGTCAGGCACAGGTCACCTCTGAGCAAGCGGTATGAGACTGAATAGAGCTGGAGTTCTTTCAGTCGGGCAGCATAAGACATATTTTTGAGACCCTTTATCCTTTTGGTGAGGAACTTTTGGGGCCTTTCCAGCTGCTGCAGGTGTCGGGTCAGATACATTCCGAATGGGGCATTGTACTCAATCATAGGTCTAATGAGTGATGAGTACAGGGGACGATGACCTCCTTGATCTAGATGTGAATCCCTTCATGATCAGGTGGGCAATGTAGAAGGTTTTCCTAACTACTTTAGCAACATGAGTGTCAAACGAAAGGCTACTGTCAACCTGGGTCCCCAGATCCCTGATGACTTCTTCTGTGCTCAGTGGATTGCCACCTATATGGTAGCTAGGGGTAACCTTGTTTTTCCGAAGGGTATGACTATGCATTTCTTGGCATTTAACTTTAGGCCATGGCTCTGGCACCAGTTATCCGTTTCTGTGAGGCCCTTCTGAAGGATATCTGTGTCAGATGTGTTTTCGACTATGGCACCCAGTTTGCAGTCATCTGCAAACTTTGTCAGCCATAACCCTCCTGTGTTTGCTTGTACTTCAGAAAAGTAGATGCCGAACAAGAGTGGACCCAGGACTGAGCCCTGTGGGACACCACTTGTGACAGGCTTTGAGTCTGACATGGCTCCAGCAACTCTGACCCTGTGGGTTCTGTCACTTAGCCAGTTTGCAACCCATCTTGTGATGTATGGGTTTACATTCAAGCTGATGAGTTTTTCGATGATACTCGAGTGGGGTATTGTGTCGAAGGCCTTTGCCAGGTCAAGGTAGGCTGTATGGACTGCCTTTCCCTCATCAATGGCCTTGGTGACTGTCTCGAAGGCAGTGAGGCAATATGCAGGGAACTACCAGTACAGTGGTTGTTGCTTAGCCAAGTGTGTTTGTGTATGAGACATGGGTGGAGAGTGTTTTCTCTGAGTAATACAAGGGTTGTCTATATTGTTCACAAATCCATAATGTCACATATAGGACTATGGCTTGTCTACACCAGCCTCTCTGGTGTTGGATATCTGTTGTCTTTGTAAGGTGGACATTGTGACATATACTAGGTCCTCAACATAATAATTTAGCAAAACCTGCCCCACAACAGATCCTGTTATTACACAATCACAGCAACCTCCACACAGGATACTAATGACACACACACACACACACACACACACACACACACACACACACACTTGCCAGTACTGAGATTCAAGCCACTACCTTGGTATGTACTGTTACTATAGTGTACCACATTTATTGCACATGCCATAGAGCTTAAAGGATGGATGTTGTCTCAAGGTAATTCTAAGGTGAGGGACATCACCAGCCCTTGCAAATACTGGCATTGGGTGATAAAGTGGGTGAGAGATCCCAAAAATAATTTTATCCTAAACACACATTTACATTTGCCAGGGGTGAATTTCAATCCTCTAACAATCTTTACTAACCATTATGTTATGCATTTACCACATGCACCACTGATCTGACATAGTTTAGGGTTGGCAACAGGAACTTCTAAGGTGGATGATATCTGCAGGACTGCTAAAGTCAGGATCTGAGATGTGTTCTGGATATAAATGGGGCACACACATACACATGTACACACACAAACACTTGCCACAGATGAGATTCAAACCCATACCTGTGCAGTTACTGCTACTATATTTGTTCCACATTTATGGCATGTGCCATGGAGCTTACATGTTGGAGAGCTCTCTACATGTACCTTTGAATGTGACATATCAGCAGCAGTGCTAAATGAGGTATAAGGGGAGAGTAGTAAGTGTGAATGTCCATAATATCAGGCATTATCAAGGACACACAATCTCCCACACAACACACACACACACACACAGTTTCACAGTTGCTATGTCTGGGATTAGAACTCCTACCTAATTAGTATGTTACACTATAGCATTACACAGTTATTGCAAGCACCATGGAGCTTATGGGCATGGCCCATGTCGAAAGGGTTATTTCAAGGTGACTGACATCAACAGGCTTGCTAAAGTAGGGCTATGGGAGGTAGAGTGACTGTGAATGGCCTCAACATCATTCATCTCCACACACACACACACACACACACACACACACACAGTTTCACAGTTGCCATGTCTGGGATTAGACCTCCTACCTAACTAGTATATTACACTATAGCATTAAGCAGTTATCACAAGTGCCACAGAGTTATGGGGCTGAGAGTTGGCCAGAGGGTCATTTCAAGGTAACTGACATCAGCATGAGTGCTAACATGGGCAATGAGAAGTGCAGTGTGTGTGAATGGGCCATAAACCATTCCTCTGGAAACACACATACAGCACTCAGTCACACACAACTTTACATTTGACAGGACTGGGTATATAAATGCTAGATGAATACTGATTTGTACTATCATGTTACACAGTTATCACAAGCACCACAGACACTATAGGGCTGAGGGCTACCAAAAGCAATGTCTACAGTGATTGACATTGGCACATCATGAGAAATTAGCCAATTGGATGTGTGGTGGGTGGGACAGGCCTCATGATGGAAATCTCTCTGTTACTGTCTGTCTCTCTCTTTCCCACATCTCTGTGTGTATGTCTGACATATTATAGTGTGTTGGCCTTGGATATGTGTGAGTATTCCTTTCCAATGTGTGTGCAAAGCATGAATGGTGTACAATGTCGTGTGTGTGCACAGACATCTGCGACTGACAGATATGTATAGTTCACTGTTGTTGTCAGACATGGGCTTCATTTCTCTAAGTGTAGGTTCATGCCCAGTATGACATTCTGTATTGAATGTGTGAATCTATTCCAGGTAGGTTGTACTCCAGTCCAGGATTTGGTGTTCTACACCTACAGCTAGCGACATGTTTCTGCAGGATATCTGTAGATAGATTGACAATATGGAGTCACAAAGGGCGAAATATAGAGGAATACTGTACCTATTTGTCTGTGCTGCTTGTGTTACATGGTTGGTGTTAGAAGAGATATTCAGACATATGTACTGTTTCACATTCTGTTGTATTATGTCATCACCTACTGACAGATATACTTATTTGATCTCAGTCATTTCCTTGGGAAATACAAGCTGAATTAAGCTGTGTCCAGTATTGTGGTCTGCAGCCTACATATTCTTGCACACTCATGCCATTCTTGAGGGGTAGCTGCAGACACTTGATGATGTGTCTGTGTAAATGGTCCAGCACCTTGGTACTATGGTGACTGAGCATCCCCTGCTTGTACATATATAGATGTAACAAAATGGCCATACCTCTCAGCTGTACAGATTCACCCAGGTTACCCAAAGGCAGGGGTCATATATCTGGTCAGTTCCCCTTCACATTGTGGTTTATGAGCTGGTTTGTAGACACCTATTACTGGGTTTGCAGGCAGGGGTAGTATGAGCACACATTAGAGTTTTAAGCTTCACACACTCCATGAGGTCCATGCTTCTACACCACCCACTCTGTTATTCTATCCTCTTCCTAACATTATGAGAGTGATATCTGAGAAGTATCCCTATAGTTGTCCCTTCATCCCAATACTATTTAGGGGTTGGTCCACAGTTCATGCAGTAGGACATGGTGGGCATGCAACTGGGATTTGTCAACATGGTCTTGCATTTGTTTTCTGTGGACTGTATTATGCTGTTAGTTGGAACCTTGTCTAGTACTGCCTACTTTGTTGACACCAGTATTTGTTATGTCTTTCATGCTGCCCATATAGGTGTCCACTACCTGCTGCCATCCCATTCAGCCACCCAATTCCCTTGCATGCTCACATCCATACCATGAGATAACATACATTGGCTGTATGGGTGAGGCACAGGCCCTTGCATTTGGTAGTGATGCAGGCCATCTGTAGCAGGCCAGTGCATTCTTTCACTCCTACAGTCCCCAGCTGCAAGCCACTGGATTCCCCTGGGGTGAGAGGGTAAGTGTGCAAGGTGTTAATGGCAATAGTTCCTGTCCATATTAATCCATTGTTCTGGATGCTGGCAGGGTGCTGCTTACAGCTAGGGATACACCTGCATGGGACACCTCTTCAGCATGCTGCATTCCGTGAGTATTCTCATACAGAAGTGGGGGTCATACTGTACTCATTCCCAACAGCAGGGATATGACCTATGATAAACCTGTGGCTGATGGCGGGGTGAGCTGAGTGCATGTGTGATATGGAAGCTTCTTGCAGCTGACTCACTGATATACCTGGGACATTCCCCTTATGCTGCCTTGTGTGGGGACACAGGCAGTCTCTCATTACTTCATAACTGTGCCTTTCTGGTCTGTCAGTGATTGGCCAGACTACCTCAGTCTTCCATACTACACAGACAAATAATATGCTGCTAACTTGTATGTACAATTCCAAAGGTGTGTGCAGTTGACAATTACATTTTATGTACTCGGTCTAGGGTAATTCCACCAATGTACTGTGTGTCTGGGCCCACTTTCATGGCATGTCCATCTTTCAGATGGTGACAGATATTGACATCTGGACAGTGAGTATGGATGACTGCTGAACTGGGTATTGCCGAGATGCATTGTGGTTGGCACTGCAGTTGTCAGAACATGGCCTGTCATCAACAGTATTGGCCATAGGCCACCAAAACACAACCCTCCATGCCTACATGCTGACCACTTCCACACAATATAGAACACACAACAACCTAACATATGGACCCCTGCATATTGTACACATGTAACAATTTATCCTATACATTGGGCCAGCTTAGGTAATCTGTGCTCCACTGTTATTAAACCCACACATACCTGTTACTGCATTTCTACATAGCATTGTGGGGGGGGCACACACCTGACTGACAACTGTAAATATTTGCTATGACTGTACTGGTATTTCAGGTACGCTGTTGGCTTCCATTTCATTTTGTGTTCTGACCTATCATGCAGACTAGAGGCATATCAGTAGAGTACAGATCTTAGGTTTTTTTGACCTACATTTCAGTTTCAGAATTCTTTCCCTTCAGAAATAACATACAACTGCCAGACCTGTTGTAGTTTGTCTGTGTAGGTCTGGAGGGGGGCTGTTCAACATTGCCATCAATTGGAGGCCTTAGCACAGCCTTTTTTTATGGTCATCTACACCTGTCCTGCTGTGTTTGTGAGCCACACTGACATGCATGTGTGTGCCCTATGGACACACATTTGGGCCACCACATGTACTGCAGTGGGATTTGTCACCTTGTCTAGTACTGACTACTTTGTTGACACCAGTATTTGTTATGGATTTCATGCTGCCCATATAGGTGTCCACTATCTGCTGCCATCCCATTCAGCCACCCGATTCCCTTGCATACTCACATCCATACCATAGATACATCTAGCAGAACATACTACTACATTCAACAATTGATAGGAAGAGTGACTTACCTTGTGGCTGTGCCAGTATTGAGGATGGTGCTGGAAGGCTGACTATGTCGGATGCACATAGTACACTCCCTATACATGGTAAAGCACAGGTAGTGTCATGTTTGGCATCCTTTTTACTGTATGTATGTCAGAGAGAGGTGTCATTCCCTGAGTCCCTACCATGCCAGTGTATGTGCTATGCATTGCCTCTTTGCCAAACCTGGGCATACTGGACACACCTCCTTCTGCCTACATGGGTAGGATCAGGTTGTTCCTCCTCTGAGTCCCTCTGTGCCTGTGATGACCTTGGCAATGGTGGGGGCTGTGTGGCCCTGCCTCCTGCTGTTCCTGCTGCAGCTGTTTCCACAGGATCATATTGTATAGCACATCACATACAATGAAAATTTGTGTACACATAACTGGAGAGTACTTCTAGGCTCCATCAGATATGTCCAGGCACCGGAACCATGACTTGAGCATCTGAAACACATGCTCTGTTATGATTCTGGTTTGTGCATGTGCTTCATTATGGAGTTCGTGTTCGGGTGCATGTGCATTTCTGATGGGTGTCATTAGCCACGGCTCCAGTGCATAACCAGCATCCCCCACTAGGTGGGCATATGGGATGTCCCCACTGGCAAATTTCTGGTACAGCTGTGTCATATGCCAGATGTGGGAGTCGTGATAGCTTCCAGGGCTGCCAGCACACACATTCAAGATAATGCCCTGGGCATCGCACATGACCTGGCAGCTGATGGATGGAAAGCCCTTGCGGTTTATGTAGACCCTACCCTGCTTGCCGGGTGGTGCTTTGATGTGTATGTGTGTGCAGTCTATACCACCCACTACCTCAGGGTATTCTACTATTTGGTGGAAGAGATGCATATTGCTGGTCAATGTGTCATGGGTGTTGAGGAAATATATGTGCTCACCAGCATGTGTTGACATGGCATCCAGGAATTGGTGGAGTACCCTGGATGCTGATGCCTGTGAGATCCCTATGATATCCCCAGTTGGCCTTTGGAAGGTACCTGTGGCTAGTATTCTTAACCCTACACTTACCTTGGTATCCACTGGGATGGATTCCCCTCTGTTGGTTCTGTGTGTGAGGCATGGCTGGCACAGCTCAATGCTTTGCTGTAGGAGGTCCCTGCCTACCCTGTAGTGCTCCACTATCTCCAGCTCATATAGCCCCTGGTTGGTTACCCTGGATCTGTACATTCTTCTCCTCCTCATAACTGTGGATTGCTCATTATGATTCAGATCCTCACCACCCTCAGTCTTTTCCACATATTGATGTATGAGAGCAACAGCAGTCCCTAACATTTTGTTAGTTTTGTCAGGTAAAATTTCTCCATCTGTGTAAACCGGTGGTGTTGAGTTTGTTGTAAAAACCAGAGTGAAAGATGTTTGCATAGTTTATAGTTGTGTGATTGGCTGGGCTGCTGCCTGTGTAATTGGCTGATTCTGACACATTTCACCTGCGAGCTATACTAGTTCTCCTTGATTGCCTTCCTACTGCTGTTTTCCCTTCCCATTGCCTTGAAGGTAATGAAGGTAATGAAGGTGTGCTGCCTGAGCTCCTAAACAGACACGAAGCATGTACGAGTGCTGGAGGCATGTCTGAGAGCAGAGCTCTCAGAATATACACGCCCCTGCAATCAAGGACAACAGTGTGGGATTAAGAATGAGCAAGACCGCTCATAGGTGTCCACATACCCCCAACAACATCCCCCCAAGTGTACAAGAGCAATAGTTACAACATTTAAATATAAAGAATTTTTTTTATGAAGCAGATCAAAATTAATCGTAGGTGCTCGGGTTTGCCCTTTGCTTAGTTGCTGTTAATGCAGCTTAAATGGCACAAGAGGATAAAAAGCAAGATATATGCACATGAAGCAGTCTAGCAATAGTAGGCAACGCATTTGCCCTATGAACAGTCATTCCCGGTTTGAGTCCCACTCCAGTACAATCCATTTTCCATGTCAAATCACTTTATGATCAATTTATTTTGTTGCATAACCTACGACATAACATATATTTGTGAACTGGAGTACTGCATTAAATGCAGATGTGAGGTGTCATTATCATAATGTTGCAAAGTGCGCAGATAATCACAAGTGCCCCATGCAGTATATGTACACAGGAATCAGGGATACAAATGGAAGGTAAAATGTGTTACAGCACAATGGCACTAAATATACAAAACCAACTGATATTGCCAACATCCTACCAGATAGGTTCAATGCGAACTTTACCCCCCCTCACCCCCTAAAGGGCCCATCTCTATACTGGAAGAATGCAAAGTTCCTGTAATCATGGCTGCACAGGTAAAAAACACACTCTCCAAAGCCAAGAACACAGCATCCATGGGACCTGACAACATCCCAGGCTGCATTCTACATAAACTACAGAATGAACTGGCACCCCACCTAAGCAACATGTTCAATCACAGCCTCACCTCAGGCTTTGTGCCCACTGAATGGCGCACAGTGACGGTTATCCCACTCCACAAAGGGGGAGTCACCACGGACCCCTTGAACTACAGTCCCATTAGCCTAACAAGCCTGGTCTGCAAGGCCATTGAACGTATCATCATGGAACTTATAAACAAAGACATTGGTAATCTCCAAACTCTGGAAGCCACTGAGTTTGGGTTTGTAAAAGGCAGATCATGTCTCCTAAACCTGATTGACTTCTTTGAAGCAGTCACCAAAGCCAAAGATGAGAGTAAGGTGGTTCAAACAGCCAAGGCTTTTGACACCACCCCCCACTCTGGAATTAAAGATAAACTCACTAAAGTAGGTATAAATCCCTATGTCACAAGATGGGTTGCCAACTGGCTCACTGACAGAACCCACACTGTGAAAGTAACAGACTCCAAGTCTGACTTCAGACCAGTGACAAGTGGAGTACCACAGTGTTCACTCCTGGTCTTCTCCTGTTTGGTATCTACTTTTCTGGAGTACAGGCTAACACAGAAGGTCTTTGACTAATGAAGTTTGCAGATTACTGAAAACTAGGAGACATAATTGAAACTCCTAACAATGTGGACATCCTACAAAAGGGCCTCAGTGAGATGGATGTTTTTCATCAAAGCCATGGCCTCAAGCTCAATACCAAAAAATGCATTGTCATCCCCTTTGGTAAAAACTCTGTACCCATGAGCTACCACATAGGTGGTAATCTACTTAACACCAAAAGTGTGATAAGAGACCTTGGGACTCAGGTGGACAGTGGTCTCTCCTTTGATAATCACATCACCACAGTAGTTAGGAAATCCTTCTACATGGCACACCTCATCACAAAAGGTTTCTCATCCAGGAAAAAAGAGGACATTGTTCCCCTCTACTCATCATTCATGAGACCCATTATAGAGTACAACACCCTTTTTAGTATGTATCTCATAAGACATCTACAACAACTGGAAAGGCAGCAGAAATACCTCAAAAAGAGGATTACCAGCTTAAGCAGATGCCCTATGCAGGCCGTCTCAAAAAACTCCAGCTTTACTCTGTCGCATATTGCCTACTCAGAGGCAATCTCTGCCAAACATACAAAGCTATGTCATATCCAGAGCTGTTGGATATGTTCCACTTAAAGAAATCCCAATCCCTCTGAACTACACATGCTAAGGACCTAAACCTTGTCACCACATTAAACAGAACATGCTGGAGGGATAGATTCCTGTCCCAGAGACTTCCCATACTCTGGAACAAACTACCTAGCTATATCAAACAAAGCTCCTCATTAGCAGTCTTCAAGAAAAATCTTGATGATTGGATGGGAAATAGGAAATTCATCCCAGGGATCACTTCTGTGGCTCTGCTTAACATGGGCACAGGAAAATGATTTTTTTGGGTGGCAAAAGCCAGGGTACCTTTTTGGCTAGGCTTGTACAGGCCCTCGGTCCGATAGCCTAGTATCTACCTATGAACCTAACTGTGATCCTATAATGAATGATAAATCAATACAGTTGCCAAATCCAGCACCTACCCAAGAACCATTAGACATCACTTTCTAAATTAGTGCGGTGGTAAGCAGTTGTAAGCACTAGTAAGCAAGAGTAAGCATAGTTGCGCAGTAGTAAGTGGGAGAAAGCATATTTAAGTGGTAGTAAGCAGGTTTAAGCCTGTTTGCACAGGGTTAAGCAATGCACATAGGTTAAGCAATAAGGAAGCTAACTCACTGTACAGATACTTAACCAGAGGTTAGCATTGCTTACCTTCGCGCAAACTCGCTTACAATTGCTTAAAAGTGCCTTAATCACTCTGTATACATCAGCCGCTGTTCTGGCCAGAAACACAATAAACAGCCTTTGCAGGTCTTCAACCGAGGACCCTGTACACTATAGTCACA
Source organism: Protopterus annectens (assembly GCF_019279795.1). Classification (NCBI taxonomy): domain Eukaryota; kingdom Metazoa; phylum Chordata; order Ceratodontiformes; family Protopteridae; genus Protopterus; species Protopterus annectens. The sequence goes on from NC_056734.1 coordinate 263,346,261, forward strand.
GTAGTTAACCACTAAGACATCACAGCAGCACATAAGACTGAGGTATCAACAAATAGATCCTCACCATAGGAAATACAAACTGAACATGTAAAATTAATCTATATACAGTTTTATATTGTATGACCAATTACAGGACATAAATATGTGAACTGGAGCACTACATTAAGCCCAGATGTGATGTGTCATTGTAATAAAGTGTTATAATCGCCTAATAAACACAAAGACCCCATTAAGTGTATATTCACATGAATCATGGATACCAAGCACATATATAACATGCAATGAATAATAAATCAATGCCACAATGCAAATATAATGCTTAAATGTTAAGCATTGGTAAGCATTGCACAGTCCAGCTTAGTAGGTGGAAGCAATGTGTAGGCCAGCTAACTCAATCTGCCTATTGGTATACCCCTTTAAGCAATGCCAACCCTAGGTAAACAGGTTTGCCCATAGCTTAGCCTTTTCAAAACTGTCCAATCACTGCAAAGTGTGGGAAACCTGCCCTGTTTAAACCTAAGAAGTGGGAATACATCTCATAACTTGTTGTAGCTTCCCCTTGTAGGAACTATGTCTGGAATGGGAGAGGGTGTGTGCTTTCGGGTGCAGCACTAGGGCATCCAGGATTCCAGAGTCATGGCAGGACTCCTTGTGAAAGACCATGACATGAGACTGCAGCAGGGCCAGTACCAGGGTTCCCAATACAAAGAAGAAGCCTGTGACTGTCTTGCCCATGACCTCCCCAGTGCCACTGGCATACCCCAAGCTGGTGAGCAGGTCAGGCATCACTATGCCAGCATGGTCCTTCGTGGATC
>NC_056734.1:263391224-263426224 GCF_019279795.1 Protopterus annectens
AATAATGAACTTCTCTTTCCCCAAAAGTGTATTTCAAAATGAATGACATCAGTGGGTTTGCCAAAAAAGGCCAATGGAGGTTGTATTGACTGTGAATGGCCTCAAAAACATTGCTCCCTACACAGACAAACATCCACACTTGCCATGTCTGGGAACAGAACTCCTACCTAACTAGTTCATCACACTACAGCATTACACAGATGTAGGACACATCACAGAGATTACTGGACTCCTCCTTCCCCAAAGGCGTATTTCAAAATAAATGACATCAGCAGGCTTGCCAAAGTAGGGCATTTGAATTGTAGTGAGCGTGACTAGCCTAAAAAGCATTGATCCCTAGACAGGCAAATACACACAGTTGCCACACCTGCGATTAAAACTCCTACCTAACTTGTTTATTATATTACAGAATCATGCAGTTATAGGACACATCACAGACATTACTGGGCTATTCCTTCCCCAAAGGTGTATCTCAAAGTGAATGAAAGCAGGCTTGCCAAAGTAGGAAATTTGAATTGCAGTGAGTGTGTATGGAGTAAAAAGCATTGATCCCTACACAGACAAATACATAAACACACACACACACACACACACACACACACACACACACACACACACACACACACACACACACACACAGTTGCCACATCTGGGATTAGAACTCCTAACTAATTAGTTTATCACACTACAGCATTACGCATTTACAGGTCATGCCTCAGAGATTACTGGGTATCCTTTCCCCAATGGTGTATTTCACAGTGACTGACATAAGCAGGCTTGCCATAATAGGGCTATGGGGAGGGCAGTGTGTGTTCATGAGCACTTAATCTATTCATCTAGAGGTAGGCACACCACAGTCAGGCACACACAGGTTTATATTCCGCAGGTACATGTATAGAACTGCTAGATTATTACTGCCTTGTACAGTCATGCTGCACAGTTAACACTAGCACTACAGAGTCTATAATGCTGAGGGATTCCAGATGCTAATCTCTATGGTGACGGACATTTTCACGTCATGTGGTTGAAGCCATTTGACTGTGTGCTGGGTGGGACAGGCCTCATGATGGAAGGCTCTTTGTCACTGTCATGCTCTTCCACACATCTATGTTCATGTACTTTTGGCATATTATAGTGTGTTGTCCTCGGATATATGTGTGTATGCCTATCCAATGTGTGTGCAAGGCTTCACTGGTGCATACTGATGAGTGTATGCACTAACATCCGCAACTGTCAGATATGTATGGTCTTCTGTTGTTGCTAGACATGGGCTTCATTTCTTTAAGTGTATGAGCATGCCCAGTATGACCTTTCTATATTTTGTTGTCTGACATTGCCTTCATTTCTCTAAGTGTGGGAGTATGCCCAGTATGGCCCTTCTGTATTGCATGTGTGGATGAATTCCAGGTAGATTGTACTCCAGTGCAGACTTTTATGTTCTACACCTACAGCTAGCAAACTGTTTCTGCAAGATATCTGTAGATCAGCTGGTAATATGGGGTCAAACTGTGCAAGAGATAGTGGGTACTGTAGGTAACTGTGTCTGTGCTGCTTCTGCTACATGGTCCTGGTGTTAGCAGAGATATTCAGACATGTGTAGTGTTATACACTGTGATGTTTTATGTCCTCAAGTACTGTCATTTAGACATTTTTGCTCGCAGTGATGTTCTGGGGAACACAGGGTGAATGCAGCTGTGTCCAGCATTGTGGTCAAACACCTACATATTCCTGCAAACTAATGCCATTCTGGAGGGGGAGCTGCAAACACTTGCTGCTGGGTCTGTGTAACTGGTTCAGCACCTTGGTATAATGGTAGCAGAGGATTCCATACATGTACATCCATTGATGTAACAGTATGGCCATATCTTGCTGTGGCAATACCTCACAGCTGTACGGATTCACACAGGTTACCCAGATGCATGAGTCATAAGTCAGGACATTACCCCCTATTGTGGTTTACAGGCCACCCCCTCTATTATTCTATCCTCTTCCATACATTATGCAAACATTCTCTGATACTTTCCCTATAGTAATCACCTCATTACAGCAGTGCATTGGTGTTGGTCCACAGTTCATGCAGTGGGACATGGTGACATGTTACTGTGGTTTGTCCACATGGCCTTTCATATGGGTTCTATGGACTGTGTTATGTTGTTATTTGGGAGTCCATGACATAACATACATTAGCAGTACAGGTGAGATGCAGGCCTTTGGCAGAGAACTGTAGGCCATTTGGTAGTGATGCAGGCCATCTGTAGCAGGCTGTTGCATTCTCTCAGTCCTATAGTACCAGACTGCCATAGAGTATATTCCCCTGGGGTGACAGGGTAGGTGTGCTAGGTGTTCATGCCAATACATTCTGTCAGTATTGATCAGATGGTTTGGATGCTGGCAGGGTGCTGCTTACAGCTAGGGACACACATGCATGGGACACCTGCACTGCATGCTGCATTCTTTCGCTATTGCCATACACAGGTGGAGATCATATTGTACCCATTCCCAACAGCAGGGTTAAGACCAGAGGTGTACCTTTGGGTGGTGGTAAGGTGAGCTGGGTGCATGTGTGCTATGGACACTACTTGCATCTGACTCACAGATATACATGGGCATTCCAGTTATGCTGGCTTGTGCAGGGGCATCAGCTGTTTCTTAATACATCATTCATATGACCTTTGTGATCTGCGAGTGTTTGACCAGATGGCATCGGTATTCCCTGCTACAAGCCCAGATAATATGCTGCAAACCTGTATGTACAATTCCAAGTGTGTCTCCATTTCATGGCTACACATTATACACTATCTGTCTGGGGTACTTCCCCTGTTTACTGCCTGTATATCTGGCCCAACAGTCATGCCATGTCCATCTTTCAGATGGTGACACATATTAGCTCCAAACATTTACTGTGGCTTACTGCTAGAATGTGTTATACTGGGGAGCATTGTGTTTAACACTGCAGTTGTCAGGACTTGGCCCTGTCATTGGCAGTACTGAGCAATGGCCACCAGGTCAAACCTCACCATGTATACATACTGACCACTCTCACATAATATGAAACACACACCAACCTAACACATGGATACCTGCATATTGTACAAATGCTACAATCTATCCTCCTACCTTGGCCACATCAGATAATCTGTGCTCCACTGGTATTATACCTACACATACATGTTTCTACATTTCTACATAGGATCGGGAGGGGGGGGCACACCAGACTGTTACTACAGTTCTACATAGGATTGGGAGGGGCACACCTGACTGTTACAATGTGTCTACATTGGATTGGGGGGGGCACACCAGACTGTTACTACATTTCTACATAGGATTGGGAGGGGGCACACCTGACTGTTTATACATTTCTGCAAAAAATAATTGGGGGCACACCTGACTGTTTCTACCTTTCTACATAGGATTGGAGGGCACACCTGATTGTTACTACATTTCTACATAGGACTGGGGCACACACCTGAAACTTGTACACATTTGCTATGACTGTACTGGTATGTCAGGTACTCCATTTTATTCTGTATTCTAACCTATCATGCTAACTAGAGGCATATCAGTGTACAACACATCTTAGGTTTGATTGATCTACATTTCAGTTTCTGAATTCTTACCTTTCAGAACTAACATCCCACTGCCTGACCTGATGTAGTCTGTCTGTGTAGGCTTGAGGTGGGGGGGTGTCGCCCATAGCCATCATTCAGAAACCTTAGCACAGCTTTTGTTTGTGTTTGACTACACCTCTCCTGCTGGCTGAGATTGTTGGTGGGTATGTGAACCTCCCTGACTGGCATGTGTGTGTCACATGGACACACATATAGCCCAGCACATTTGCTGCAGTGGGTTTTGTCACAATTTGTAGTACTGGCCACTAATGTAACACCAGTATTTGTTACAGATCTCATGCTGCCACTATAGGTGTCTACTATCTGCTGTTGTCCCATTCAGCCACCTGATTCCCTTGCACACTCACATCCATACCATAGATACGAGTAACAGCACATACTACTCCATTCGGCAATTGGTAAGAAGAGTGACTTACCTTGTGGGTGTGCCAGTATTGAGGATGGTGCTGGAGGGCTGCCTGTGTCGGATGCACATAGTACACTCCCTATACATGGTTGAGCACAGGTAGTGTCATGTTTGGCATCCCATTTACTGTATGTGTGAGTCAGAGAGAGGTGTCATTCCCTGGGTCCCTAAGTGTATGTGCTATGTGTTGCCTCTTTGCCAAGGGCAGGGCATACTTGGCACGTCTCCTTCTGCCTACTGGGGCAGGCTCAGGTTGTTCCTCCTCCGAGTAACTGTGTGCCTGTGCAGGCCTTGGCAATTGTAGGGGGATGTGTGGCCCTGCCTCATGCTGTTCCTGCTGCAGCTGTTTCTGCAGGATCATATTGTGTAGCATGGCACATATTATGACAATTTAAGCACATGTAGCTGGCGAGTACTGCAAGTCTCCACGAGATGTATCCAGGCACTGGAACCTTGATTTGAGCACCCCAAACAAATGCTCTATTATAATTCTGGGCTGTGCGTGTGTCTCATTATGGAGTTCTTGTTTGGGTGCATGTGCATTTCTGATTAGTGTCATCAGCCATGGCTCCAGTGTGTAACCAGCATCCCCCACTAGGTGACCATAAGGAATGTCTCCATTGGCAAATCTTTGGTACAGCTGTGTCAGATGCCAGATGTGGGATTCCTGATAGCTTCCAGGGCAGCCAGCACACACATTCATTATAATGCCGTGGGCATCGCACATGACCTGGCAGTTGATGGAGGGGAAGCCCTTGCGGTTGATGTAGACCTTACCCCGCTCACCGGGTGGTACTTTGATGCATATGTGCATGCAGTCTATAACACCCACTATCTCAGGGTATTCTGCTATTTGGTGGAAGAAATGCATATTGCTGTCCAATGCCTCACAGGTGTTGGGGAAATATACATGCTCACCGGCATGTGCTGACATGGCATCTAGGAACTGGTGGAGTACCCTGGATACTGATGCCCTGTGAGATCCCCATGATATCCCTAGTTGGCCTTTGGAAGGTACCTGTGGCTAGTATTCTTAGGCCTACACATACCTTGGCATCCACTGGGGTGGGTTCCCCTGTGTTAGTTCTTTGTGTCAGGCGTGGCTGGCACAGCTCAACAATTTGCTGTAGGAGGTCCCTGTCCACCCTATAGCACTCCACTATCTCCAACTCATGAAGCCCCTGGTAGGTTAACCTGGGTCTGTACACTCTTCTCAGTCTCCTCACTGTGGGTTGTTCAACAATATGCTCATTCTCATGATCCTCAGTCTCTTCCACATGTTGATCTATGATAGCTAATGCAGCCCCTATCATTTTGTTGTTTTTGTTTGTTAAAATTTCTCCACTTTTATACACAGGTGGTGTAGACTATATGGGAAAAAAACAGAGGGAAAAGTGTTTGCATAGTTTATAGTAGTGTTATGGGCTGGGCTGGTCTGCTGCTTGTGTAATTGGCTGATTCTGATACATTTCACCTGCCAGCTATGCTAGTTCTCATTGATTACCTTCCTACTACTGTTTTCCCTTCCCACTACCTTCCTGTTTAAGCCCAAGGGCATGCCGCTCAAACACAGTACTCAAATGTGCACAGAGCTGCTATTTCCTGGTTTACTTTTTTTTTCCTTTAAAACCCGATGCCTGGCACGCACACCCGCTTTGGTAATGTAAAGAGTGCTAGGCAGCTTCAGACACACCCCTTTGCTTAGCTTTGCTAAGCTAAGGGCAAACCCAAGCCACAGGCTCTAATCCACTTACAGTATGCCTGACACCCCACCCCCATGATGTCAGCTAACTCCTAGGCTTGCACCAAGCTATTCCTGCACTCACACTGTTGGGTACTGTCTAGCATTGAGGGGAAATCTGGGATTCAGTATCATTCCCCTCATTTGCATGGGATTGCCTGCTAATGCATTGTTACAGGACCCACACTAAGCCGCCCCGCTTAGCAACCACTATTCACTGGCCATGTTGTCTTCTGCCTGTCATTGAGTATATTGGCAAAATAGTGATTTTGGTTTGAATGCTTACTTCAGTTTATTTTTTTTATTTTTAGTCCAATCCCATTTGCAAGCCACTGCCCTACACTTAAAACAGCCGAAATCAACTAAAAGAAAATAAAAGTTATTTTTTTCTTTTTTTTTAAACTGTTTTCCATGTCAGTGGTCATATGTTTGGCCATTGGCATGCTTTACACATTATATACACCCTTTATTTGGAGCTGTCATGGCTCCATTTTTTAGTTTGCAGAAATGTACTCGGTTACTAACTGAGCACATTTCTGTAGATTACAGTAGTTCTGCACGGCCGTCTGCCATCTTCCTGGATCACAAATTCACCTCATTTGCATAGTTTTCACCTGCAAATTGGGTAATTTGCATACAGAAGCTGCATCCGTGCAGGAATAGTGCAGGAGAGCTCATGCATGTCCTTGCAGCTTATTCCTGGATTGTATGGCGGACATATTTGCTCCTGTAGCTCCTGCACTGTGAACACCGTGCAGGGATTGCTGAATCCAGGAGATTTTTCCATCCAGAGATAAACTGCTTTATATTTTTCATTGTTGTCCTACAATATGCAATGGCTGTATCTTTTTGATATACTAGAGAAGAAACTACTTGATATTTTAGAGCATCTGAGCACCGCTAGAAGTTGAACTGTGGTCAGGAGCATGGTAGAGGACAATGGCTAACTTTCAGAGTTTTTGAGAGTTACATTTTAGGATCATAGACTCATAAGAGGTTACTAGACTAACAGCCCCAGGGCCCTTACAAGCCTATCCAAGTACATCCCATATTCTTAAGGGTGTTTGGTTCAAGCAGACTCTAAAATCTGCACTTGTTGCCTCTGTCTAAGATGGACACAGGTGGAACCCCCAGGGTGAATGTCCAGTTACCCATTCAATCATCCAAATTGTATTTAAATAGGGACAAAGAGGGACTCTGTTTAACATGAATAGGAAGCTTGTTCCAAAGGTCAGGCAACTCCTATGAGACAAATCTGTCTCTCCAGCTATAAATCTACATTAGTCCTTCATAAAGTGACTATAAACAGAGTGTGCTATGTATCCCATCCATAGACTGTAATGGTGCACCTCCACTCATGTGCGACAGTGTGCCCATTAAAGACTATGAATGCACTTCACATGTTCACTACCATGATGTCACCGAGGTTGTAGTTTACTTTTAAGCTCAGTGGAATGATCATAGGGAAAGCAGTGATAGAAAAAGCTTTTACACTGGCAAAAAGAGCTGCCAGACACCTATTAAAATGCTGCAGAAATGTTGTTCAATACTTTGTGCACTACCTTGTGTAATGCAAAGCTAAGAAAATTTTAAAGACCAAATCACTTTAAGACAATAATCTCCCATTGCTTAGCCCTTTAACTCATTAATGTGAGCTCTTAAACCCTTTTCAATCATGCATACCATTTTCCTCTTACTGATTCTCCTACCAATTTTTTAGTCATCCTTTCATATACTATATTCATCTTAATTAAATATGATGATGATTATGTGCGGATATTTGACCATAGATGGAGCTTTTTGTTAAAAACAAAAGGCCAGATTCAGTAATGCTTTCACTGACTGTACACATTCTGTGTTCAAGAACATCCTACCACATTTTTTGTGCTGTCTATTCACTCAGGAAGATTAAACTAAATGCGCATGTAGTCTACACTTTGTGGTAACCTTTATGAACCCCCCTTGATATTTATGTCTGCAAGAAAATCAGTAGGAAAACTAACATTAGCATGAAAAAGGTGTGAGTTATGCTTGTGTTTTCTGCTCACTCAGAAGAATGTACACTTAATGCAGACATTGATGAATCTGGCCCAGAGAGAGACTCATTTTCTTTGTAGGAGTTTGCAATTTACAAATGATTTAATGCCTGGATCTGTTTTCTTTGAGTTGCATGTGGTGTGGCTTTCTGCTTTGCAGCTGTCATATTGTAATTGCACATGTGCTGCTGATCTATCTTTCAGTAACCTGTGATATGTTTAGCAATTAGACTAGATAACAGAATTTAATTATATTAAGTCATCAAGATAGTTTGCCAGTTAACAACTAAATTTTGAGTTTGAATGTTGTGTTGCAGATTGGGTCTTAGGTAACAGGAAAATACATACACATTTCCCACCCTGCTAATTAAATATACTTAAAGCATAATCACACTGCAGTGGGAAAAGGGTAAATTCCATGACTGACTCTGTACCAGGATCATTTATATCTAAAACTCTGTCAGTTTCAAAAAAGTTCATTTTTTAATCTTCAGCTGAACCTTCAAGTGTCCAAATTCTTAGTTCGAGCACTTGAAAGTATTGCATCTATATATTTATATATGTGGAAGAACTGATTTTGATCAAGCTCTGCTTTGGTTGGCATCTGTTTAGTTGACATGATTTGATTAACTAAACAGATGATCAACAGGTGTGTGAGATTGCACAATTCTCAGGGTAGTAAAGTATGCCCATTCCCCTAGATTCTGCAATCTCAGAGTTAGTATATATATAATTAGCAGGGGACAGGGGAACAGTGGGTCTTGCCCCCTGCAAAAAATGCTGTTTAAGGCTGTTTTTTTCTGTAAATTTGTTTGCATGTGCCAAGAGTTTACTCATTGCTTGAATAGCAACATGTTGGTATTTGCAAAGTCTGCCTTTTGTGGTTAAATTTGTTATCATTGATATCTGGGGCCTTTATTGATTATCATTGACCTACATACATATATATATATATATATATATATATATATATATATATATATATATATATATATGGGTCTACACCGACACACAGAAGACTGAGATGAAACGACCGAAAAGGTAGGTGATCGAAAAGGTGATTTTCCGACAGCCGAAAGACCAACGGGAACATGTGAGCGCGATCCGGTAAGTGTGCGATAATGACGGATTTAGGATTAGGGAGCGGACAGGTAAGTGTGTGATAGTGAGGGATTTAGGGTTAGGGTGTGGGAAAGGTGAGTGTGCGGTAGTGTCGGACGTAGGGTTCGGGTAAGGTAAGTGTGTGATAGTGACGGAGTGTAGTTTAGGGACAGGTTAAGTGAGTTAGGGTTAGTATGCAGGTAGAGTGAGTGTGCGATAGTGATGGGCTTTATGTTTTAGTGTGGGTTAAGTGAGTTAGGGTTAGGGTGCAGGTAGGGTAAGTGTGCGATAGTGACGGTGTTTAGGTTTAGGGGTGGGTTAAGTGAGTTAGGGTTAGGGTGCGGGTTGGGTAAGTGTGCGGTAGTGTCGGACTTTAGGGTTAGGGTTTAGGTTAAGGTTAGTGGATATGTTATTGTGCGTAATGTGTAGTTTACGTTTTTTGTGTCGGTGTAATGGTGTTCGGTTTTTTGAGTTGTTGGTGTTTGTCGCTGTTGTGTGTTTTCGGTTGTTTGGGGTCGGTATATTGTGTGCCGGTGAATCGGAAGTTCGGTTATTGAAAGTAGACCCCTATAGATGTATATATATATATATATATATATATATATATATATATATATATATATATATATGGGTCTACTTTGTTTCACCTAACTTCCAACTCACTGACTCCCATTTGACTGAGACCAAATGACTGAAATTTCATTTCACTGATACTTCATTTCACTGACAGTTCATTTGACTGACAAGTATTATTAGCAAGAAAATGGAATATGCCCCCTTCCCCACTGTAGTGCGACCCTGGAGTTAGAATATATAGTTGGGGGGGTGGGGGCACAACCCCCCACATTGGGGGGTGTGGGGGGCGCAGCCCCCCACTTCATTTCATATGATATTGTTAAGTTTTGATATAATATTGCTTAGTAAAAGAAAAGTAAGTGGGGGGCTTCACCCCCCCACACCGCCCAACTATATATTCTAACTCCAGGGTCGCACTACAAGGGAGGTGGAAACCAGAGAAAAGACAGATAACTTATTATGTGTGTTTGTTCTAGAATAATATACTTGTAGACATTGTTGCACTGTATTGGAATGAACTGGAAGAAATGTGACTGAAACATGAAAAGGTTCAAAAATATTAATAGTTTTCCCTTAATACAGTTTTATCTGTGATTAATGAGTGGAATACACGTAAATGATTTCAAGATCAAACTACATGGAAGGTTACTACTAATATAATTATCTCTACATATCACATATTGTATTACGGTGAAAGCTTTTGTTTTATTATTATGCTTCCACTGCTTTAAAAAACTGCTATAACATGGAAGTAAGGAATTCCCAGTGAATAATTGTGGTGTAGTACATGTTATCTGGAGTCATGGAGCAGACTACTATCATGGAAGATGAATGTTATTGGACACTAACCCTTTGTCCTCTATTTAAGTCAAGAAATGATGGAAACATTTTTAAAATGATGGAAACAATAATGGTTGAAACACATTGATTGCAGCGATGGCTGTGCAGTCAGCAGTAGATAGTCATATCTATAGTCTAAACTGGATCATCTGCAGGAAAATAAATAAAAAGGGAGGAGATAAAATGCAATACCAGGCTTTCTAGATACTGGAATTACATGCTCAGGAGAGATGCTGTTTGAGAAAATGTATGATAAGGAGAACTGACAGAGGAGAGAAAATCTAAGATTGACTGAAATACCAGAGATTGTGTCACACACTGATATGATTTCTGATTTTCATGGGAAATAGCTGCTTACAGCTAATTTCTCCCACTCTTGTAGACTGGAAAATTGAATGAGTTCACAGAGTGGGGAGGAAGCTCAACCCACCATCATCATCAGTCACCCTCGACAAGTAATTTGCGAACTGCATTTTTATTTATCTAAAGAATGATTTCTGAAAATATATATTTCTAACATGCTATAAAAGTGATAGGTGCAGCATCAGAGTATTTCAGGACTGTTTCAGGGTAGGAAAGACCTTTATCTTTGAAGAGATTAGCATATACTGAGGTGAGGAAGTAATTAAAAACAATGGTATTGGTTTTCTAGGGTAATGTACCCATCATATCTTCTGATAGTTGGTGTCCACAGAAGGAGAATTCATTCGCCCAAAAATGGATGGGAATTTGAGAAGCTCACAAGACCTTCTGAGCAATATAGAGACAATGTCCCTATCCACAACAATAGAGGGGAAGAAATATCAGTCCAGAAAACTGGGCTTCCTTTTTCAGAGGGCATACATGATATAGAATGGGCAGCTAGCAAGAGGATGACTCAGGAGGATGATGATGGTGAAAGAGTGGAAATAAATAGCACCAATAATTTTCAATACACATTGAATGTATGCAGTCCAAACTTTCAAAGTCAAAGAACTCTGCCTCAGTGTTATGTGCAGATGCACAAACTTAAAAGGGAGGTGGAAACCAGAGAAAAGACAGATAACTTGTATTTGTAGAAAGATCAAGACAAATCAGGGCCAGCATACATCTAGGCAATGGGCAGAGGAAATAAGTTTAGGAGGACGTTTGGAAGGTGGCTGAAAAATGTATGAAGGGGAACATCCCAGCAAATGGTTTGGGCAAAGACTAGCCGAGCAACAGGATGAAAATATACCAGCTACTCCTTCAGCCAAGAAAGATCTCTCCATGATGTGGAACTAGTTAAATAAGGGAGAAAATATTTGACGACTGAATGTTGTATGAATACATGAAGCCTGTGACTATGGGATACATGACATCTCTATCTCTTTGTCATGTGCTTAAAATCCTCTATAACTTAATAGTATGAACATATTGGGATAAGCATAGATACAATGTATGAAAACAGATGATATTTGTCTGAAGGTGTTCTTACTGTCCTGAAAAAAATGTGATATTGGGAACTGAGTTACAGCCTGCTTGTATGTAAATCTGTTAATACCCTGGAAGTTAGCAACTTATTTTACAAGTTACATAGGAAAAATGCAATTAGGTACCTCTGTATATAGTCAGCTTATTAAAAAGATGGTCTTTAAGTGTACATCTTAGTTATTATGCTAAAGTTATATATGATATGCAGGAATAATGCACTTTTGCAATCTGACTTGCAGTCATATTATTTAAAGATGCAAATACAATTTAAGTTTTTAGCCATATACTAACCATTTTGTTCTGTAGCAAATTTAAATTAATTAAGTAGTATGGACAGAGTTCAGTATGTATATTCATAGATTTATAGATTGTTACTAGGCTGATAAACTGGGGGCCTTTCTGAGCCTAGCCAAGTTTACCTGAAAGAATAATGATGTCTCATATATGCATGCTAAAACAAGGCTATGTCCCCTGCTTAACACTGTTCGTGATTTGCATACTGTATATTTGCAATTAACCTGAAGATAAAATTGTTATATAAGGTTTGGAAAAATAATACACTTTGACAGTCTGGTTGGCAATCAGATTATCTATCAGAATGGTCTTTAATAAGAGCACTCTTTTCTTGTTATATTAATGCTGCAAATACAATTTAAGCTTCTGTCCATAGCCTTGCCTTTTGCTATTCTGTAAGAATATCATTTTCAGTTTAGAAACAGATACATTTTTAACTGCATGCAAACACAACTTATTGTGCACTAGGTACTACTGCCATGTTGATGTGCTTAGGGTAATAAATCTTAATGAAAAGCAGTACTATGTAAGGTCAGGAGGTCAGCAAAATGCCATATAGAAGGTATGTAGGCATAATACACTTCAGATCTCTGGCTTTTAGGCTATTTATATAACAGAATGGTCTCTCATAAGAGACCTCTTTAGTTATTATAGTAACACTGAAATTACTGTTTAATTGAACTTGATTTCTGGCCAGAGCCAAGATTTTATGTTGCTTATAAGGAAAGCCATCTTATGATGCTAAACATTATTGCCATGGTAACACTTTTAGGGCCAAAGATTTATGAAAGGTAGCACAAGATAGTCTGGAGAGAAGTCATATAAGGAATGCAAGAATGATGCACATAGTGTTGTGGTTGCATAAAGGGTGAATTTATAAATTGGTATTATATTTAGCCACACCCTAGCTCTCTATGAATGAATGTCTTTTGGAAGGCAGGATCATTTGTAGTAAAAGGTGTATATTAAACAAATATCAGCTCTGCAAGTTTAATATATTTGTTTGCCCTGGATTGCTATAAAACTTTTATTATGTAGGTGAGTGTTATGTAAATAGTCATATTTACTAAAATATTAGGCTGGCACTGTTTAATGCAATTCAGTTCCCTGGCCAGCACTCAATATATTTATTGGGTTACGTTTAGAGGTTTGAAAAGTTTTTGCTATGGAATTTAATTCATTTTTTGAAAGTGAGTTATAAAGTGTATCTGTGACTATCAGAGTTTGGTGTATGATATGAAATCAGTTGCTAATGCATGAAATGTGGAATATATACTAAGCCAAAAAGCAATGGGGAACCCTGTGCTTTTGTTGCACTAAGTCTAAAAACTGATAGCTTGTTTTATACTCTGATCTGTAGTTGAACTATTTGCTTGGGTGATTTTTGTTAAATATGTATTCTGTGGATGCAACAAGATAAACACATTGTAATTTAGCCTCTTATGCAAAGTAAAGTATTTTTCCATGTTAAGTCAGACTTATTTAAACTGTTCAGTGCATGTAAAATAAGTTCCATACATATTGCATATGTATGAAGTTTTGCTGTTATGATACAATCAAAAACTACTGAACTAGAAAACATTTTATTTTATCTATACACCATCATCTCTGTCAAAGTAACAGTGCAGTATTTGGGGCCAAAATACATTTATCAAGTGTGGTAGAAAATAATCATTTGGGTACATTTGTCCTCTAAGACTAGAAGCTAAACTAATTTTATTAGATATATAGTTATTTGATGGGTGTGAGGTTGAAGAGTCACTCATACAACTAACTTAAGTAGGATGTACCTGTGATGGGACACCTTTGGATCAGCTGAGAGATACACAATGCTATTTATATATGGTATATGTTATCTTAAAAATAATTAATAATAGTGTGAATCTCTCTTTAACTTGAAGAATGGGGGAGACCCTTGGAACTCTGCATAAGTAAATAAGTAACAGTGACTTTGTAAGTAAGTGTTAATTACATGTTTATGTTTGGCTACAGACCAGTTATATGCTAGAATACTTCTTAGCAAAAGTGCAGTATATAGGTCTGTCAGTGGTGCAAATACTTTTTAATGTTCATTTTTTATGAATATATGCAATTCAGGGACAAATCTTTTAATCTAGTTTATACCTGTTACATACATACATACAAATATTTCAGTCATGGGCATTAATGCCCTTCTAGCCTGCCAATATACCAAAAAATGTTCTCCCATAATAAGTGTCCAGGCTGTTCATAAAAATATCTAAAGTAGGCTTACATTAATGTAATTTGGTAGTGTATTCCATGCATCAACTGCTCTCTTAGAGAGAACCAACTAGTACACTTTTTATTCCTATAGAATCTTCTACTTAGGTTTTCTGATAATTCTCTACTACTTTCTGATAACTCCAAACATTCCCAGAGGTGTATCTAAATGCCCTATACATCTGGATAAGGTCTCCTCTGAAATATTGATATGACACAGTCTACAAGGTTGGATATTTTAGTCTTTCATCATAACTTAAATGTTTACATCCATGGATGCCCTTGGTATATTTTCAATGTACTCTTTCCAGATTACTCATGCGTGGTTTCTTATAAGGTTTCCATATTGCTATTCCATATTATTATTCCATACTCATTTGGGTCTAATGTAAGTAACAAACAATGACTTTATAATTTCTGATTTCCTAGACATTATAAATGATTTTATACAACCTATAGTTCTATAACTATCATTAACCAGTTGGTTGGTACGATAAAAATAACTAAATCTGTAATTTAAATTACTGTGTGCTGCATTAAATATAACCCTTTCCATTTGTTTCCCAAATCTCATATTCGTATTTTTTGATATATTTATCAGCATAATATTCTTCTGTGCCCAAATGATCAATTTAGTAAAGTTCTTTCGTAGACATGCCCTTTATGTAACATATGTAACCAGTTTACCCAATTGTAAGTCATCTGCATACAGACTATAAAACATCTCAGATGAAAAATATAGATCTGAAAAATGCAATCTAAACTAGTATGGGTGTAGGACATAGCCCCGTGGAACAACCTGACTGTAACTTTTAACTTTATCTGTCCAATTGTTGTATGATATAGGCCATGTCCTATTTGTAAGCCATGTAGCTATCCATCACATCAAGAGTACATCAATACCTAGTTGTTCTAATTTATTGATCAGTGTTTTGTGTATTACCCTATCAAACGCTGAAGTTAAATCTATATAAATTATATCACAGCACAATTTTTCATTCATAGCCATTACTATGCTGTTATAGAACATCATGTTATAGGTAGTAATAGATCTACTTTCAAAATATGCATGCTGATATATGGTCTCAAGTCCCAGCTTTTTCGGTACTGATAGTGCCTTTCCAATATATCCTTCTCCACGATATGAAAGTAAACTTAAAGGTCTGTATGAGTATGAGTTTGTCATGCTCCCCTTGCCCTTAAAGACAGATTTAACAAGTGCATGTCTCCAGTCTTGAAGCATTTTCTCATACTTATATAACCTAGTAAATAATAAATATAATAGTACTGTAAGTTCTTACTGAAGTGTTTTCAGATTATTATTACTAATCCCATCTTCTCCCTGTGCTTTGCTTGGACTGGTTTGCATATTTCTTTTTTCAATATAATCGGATTTGATTTCAGTATCTGAGGTTATCTGGATGCCACTAAGACAACATACCACCTCCTATGTGGAGCCAAACTGCTTTGCATAGGATTTTGTAAATATATCTATAATATGTTATGTCTGAGAATGCATTTTAGAATTTATGTGCAGTTTATCAATTTATGTCTTTACTCCTTCCACATTTTATGTATCTATAAAATGGTTTCCTATTATGCTCAATATATTTATATACATTTTCTTCACATTTGTCTGTCCAGCTTGTTTATTTCAGTTTTTTAAAGTTGTAGTTCAACCTCTTTTTCATTTCTTATATTTTTTGTCTCTTGCTTTAGTCAAGTATCTTGTTCTTATGGACTATATCCTCCTGATGTTATATGCCTATATCCTGATATTAAACATTGTTTTTTGCATTCAAACAATTTCTGTTTCAAAACACAATCCTTCTACAATATTTCCACTGAACACACCACTCCAATTAATTTTACATAGTGACTGTTCAGCTTTCATATTATCTGTTGTTACTCTTCTGTACATTGATTTACTTTTCATTTTGGCAGCTGTATCTAGCAACAAATTAACTTTAAACCCCCATGATCACTACACATCAATGGTGGTAAAATTTGACATAAAGTAACTGTCATTTCTTTAGGATCACAGATAATGACTAGTATGTTGCATTCCCTGGTAGGCTTTTTTTTACAATCCAAAGTAATTGTTGTTCCTGAACATATATTGTGAATATTTTCTTTACTAATGTTGTTGAATCATTATTATTTCAGTCTGTTTGTGGAACACTTAAGTCCCCAGTCACTGTTATTCTTCCCTCCTGTGTTTCATACAAGAAATGTATGAGTTTCTCTAGATCATCGGCACTTGACTTTGGTAGTCTGTAAACTGCAACAGATTTTTCATGTTCCAGGGTTGACTATATTGTGACAGTTGTACAATCTATAGTATTGATGTTATCACTGAACATATAATAATCACAGGTCTCATAAGGTTTACCATAAATGGTTAAAATGCATCCCTGCGAGTGTTTGGAATACTGAACTTAAATGTCGAGATTTTAAATAATTTTCCTCCCTAATGTCAAACATAGTAAAATTGGAGTTTGACATTCAATATTTATGAGAGTTATGAGCGAAAACCCATTTGCCATCTGCGATGTAGAAGACAAAAATAAGAGTTTTGGTATTGTAGATTCAGTAAAACAAATTGTGACATTATGAAACTTTGAAATCAGCCTTTCGAACAAGTGTCAGTCAAATGGATGCACTTCAGCCATTTGATGGTAAACTGTCTCATAACTATCTTTAGTCCCTATCATTACACCTTAATCTGATTATTTGTTAGACTATCTATTACAGTACAAGTGTTTATAACCTGACAGACGTGCTTTTTACTCGTTCTTTAACCATGCTTCATAAATAATAACAGCATCAATCTTGTGGGAACTTAACACATTTTCCAAGAAAAAAAACTTTATTGTTAATGCTCCTAGCATTAGCAACCATCAGAGATGCACCAAATATTACTATATGTGGACTTTTACATTTTTGACCTGGCAGAAATCCTGCCTTGTGTTTGTCAAATACCGACAAGTATTCCAAAATATCTGCTGCAAAAATTCTCTTCCCCGATCTTGACAAGTACATGCCATCCTGTCTGAGCAATTGTGTACCCACGTTTCCATTTTTCTAAAATGGGACATTTTTTTCATGTAGGTATTATCTATCCAAAAAATATTTTCATTCATGGTGATCTGATTCTCCTTTCTATGTGTAATTTGTTAAAATATGGCGTAACACCTGTACAATCTATGCTAAGAGGGATGTAAATTCTCTACTAAAAGTCAAAGAGTCCTTGCAGATGAGAAGATTTGTGCCAACATGAATAAAAACAGATCCACACTTCTTTATATTAAGGCATTCTAAGGCCAGTCTCACATCCCCTATTTTTGCTTCTGGCAAATAATACAGTATTTGAAGTTCATTGTCTTCTCTGCAAATGTTAAGTATTAAAAACAAAAAACACACTGGAGTAGCAGAGACATGAAACTGCTCTACGTTATTTAAGTGCACTTAACTTTAATGCATCTGCTTTTCTTCTATTACAGACTTCATCATAAAGATGCAATTCATCTATTTAAATATAAACTCTCCAATCACATTACATCTTCATTTAACACATAATTAAAACCTATTAGCTTTTAAAAAAACCTAAAAATTTCTTAGCCAAAAGTTTAAAACAAACAAAGCAGCGATGTATAAGAAATACATTTAAACCATTTTATTAACAATTTGCACTCTTTACTTTTAGCCTTCTATCCTTTAGAAAACACATTATATTAATGGCTTCATTAATCCCAGGATATTCATCTGCTCTTAATTAATTTCCCATAGTCTCCCTTTTTTCTATATGGTTCTTAAAGTCCCCACTCCTTTTGTCTTTGGGTACCTGCTCTAAAACAAAAACATGCCCTGGGATTAAGCAAGCGGCCATGCAGGAATAAGTTATTCCTGCATGGCAGGACTGCTCCTGTACAGCACAGCAGTGTGCCTTGCATATTCATGAAGGCATGCTGCCTGTGCTGTTAAACTTACATGGAGCCTTGTACAAGTGAAGGTGGTGTATCTGAGAAAAAAAGCTCTCACAATGCACATGCCCCTGCACTCCAGAATTGCCGTTTGGCAATTAAAATGAGTGAGAACACTCATAACACCCCCAACATGTCAGGAACATACCTCTTAACTGTACATATTTTCACAGAATGTCCAGATGTTTGTCTCATATTTTTGGTGTGTTCTCCTAAAATCTGTACCTTCCTGGAAAATAGCTGAGGACTGAAGTCATTAAATAATGACAAATATTTGAGATTAAAAGACTTCACATCCTTCAGAAAATCCATGCTAATGCAAGAGATCTATCAGTATATCAACTGTTGAAGTTTGTAAGAGCAATATTTAAAATCTGTCCCTATTTGTATCCCCATCATTTTAGGGTTTGTCCAGAGTTTTTGCTCCAAGAGGTTGAGAGGTATGCCCACAACAAAACAGAAAGCTGATAAAAGTACACGATTTAGCATTAGCAAGGATATTCTGAAGGGTATAGCTAAAATAATACAACAAAACTTTTTTTTTTATAAATGAGATAAAGTTTAAGCATAGCTGTGTGGGTGTACCCATTGCGCAGCTACACTTAGTCCAGGTTAAACAGCACAAGAAGTTAAATAGCAAAAGACATCCAGCGTGAACAGTATTGCAGTAGTGCAGTGGTTAGCACGTACACTTTGTAAACAGCCATTCCTGGCTTGATCCCCACTGTAACCAATTCACATTTTAAATGTGGCAGCAGTGCATAAACAATTTATTTTTTGTATTACCTACTAGATAACATATATTTGTTAACCACAGTACTGCATTAGGTCCCCAACACTCTTGCCCAATGGTTCCTAGAATTTATAAACTAAAATGCTGTGGAACAACTGGTCACCACTCCCACAAGAGGGGAAAACATATTGGTCCTAATAATCACCAACATGGGGACTCTATGTTCCATACCAGAGGTATACCCCTCATTGGTAAGATCTGACCATAAATTAATCTCACTGGGCATCCATATCCTGTCCCCACTCCCAGCCAAGGAAACCATGGTGAAGAACTTCTCAAAAGCGAACTTCACACTTCTCAAAACTGAGGTGGAATCCTTCAAAGCCCCCGGGCCAGTGGAAAATATGGCCCAAACCGCAGAATCCTTTACAAGCGCATTCTATGGACACCTACAGGAATGCATGGATTGTGCTATCCCAAATAAAACCAAGACTCACTCCTCCAAAGGCAGGAGACCTGTCTGGTCGATCCCAGCCATAAATAAGCTATACAACAGAAGGAGGAAGCTACTACATGATAGAGCAAAATCCCAAAAAGGGAAGGCATCTCTGATCAGTATTTGCAAGAAACTATGATCCCTCATAAAATCATCTAAGGCCAGCTTCAAAAGAAAAATTGCACAGGACACTAAAGATAATCACAAAGCCTCTTTAGTTATGTCAGGAAGCTGGGTGGCAACTCCCAGATATGCTCTGAGTTAGTGCAAAATGACAAAAAAAATACATTGAACCCACAGACATTGCCAACATCCTGGCAGACAGGTTCAGTGCAAACTTCTTCCCCCCTTCCCCCCCCAAAAGAGCAAATGTCTATCCCAACAGAGTGTAGCCTCCCTGACATCACAGATGCACAGGTGAGAGCTGCCCTCTCAAAGCAAAAAACACAGCATCAATGGGACCGGACGGTGTCCCGGGCTGCGTCTTACATGAGCTCCAAGAAGAACTGAACCCTCACATAAAGTCACTGTTCAATCTCAGCCTTACTACAGGATATGTACCCAAGGAATGGTGTACAGCAACAGTGGTCCCACTCCACAAAGGTGGTGCCACAACAGACTCCGGAAACTATTGCCCTATAAGCCTGACTAGCCTGGTTTGCAAAGCTATGGAGCGTATCATCATGGAACTCATAAACAAAGACATTGGGAACCTCCAAACACTGGATCCTACCAAATTCAGCTTTGTTAAGGGCAGATCTTGCCTCTTGAACCTAGTCAACTTCTTTGGAACAGTCACCAAGGCCACAGATGAAGGGAAGGTAGTCCACACAGCCTAACTGGACCTCGCAAAAGCCTTCGACACAATACCCCACTCGGGCATCATAAATAAGCTCACCAGCTTAAATATCAACTCCTATGTCACTAGATGGGTTGCAAACTGGCTCAGGGATAGAACCCACATGGTCAGAATTGCAGGTGCCATGTCAGACTCTAAACTAGTTACAAGTGGCATCCCACAAGGCTCAGTCCTGGGACCTCTCTTGTTCGGTATATATTTCTCTGAGGTACAGGCTAACACTGGAGGACTATGGCTGACCAAGTTCGCAGATGACTGCAAACTGGGTGCCATAATCGACTCACCGACTGACACAAGCATCCTCCAACAGGGTCTCACAGAGACATATAACTGGTAGCAGAGCCATGGCCTAAAGCTAAATGCCAAAAAGTGCATAGTCATCCCCTTTGGGAAAAACAAAATGCCCACAAATTACCACATAGGTGGTAATCCATTAAGTACGGAAGAAGTAATTAGGGATTTGGGGACCCAAGTAGATAGCAATCTCTCCTTTGACAATCACATTGCCAAAGTGGTTAGAAAGACCTTCTATATAGCCCACCTTATCACAAAAGGGTTCACATCTAGATCAAGATAGGTCATTGTGGCCCTCTACTCATCACTCATCAGGCCCATAGGTGAATATAATGTCTCATTCAAGATGTACCTCACCTGACACCTGCAGCAACTGGAAAGACCCTAAACGTACCTCACCAAGAGGATCAAGGGACTCAAACAGATGCCCTATGCAGTTAGGCTAAAGAAACTCCAGCTCTACTCAGTTGCTTACCGCCTACTCAGAGGCAATCTGTGCCTGACATATAAAACCATGTCCAACCCAGAATTAATGGACATGCTCCACCTCAGGAAATCCAAATCCCTTAGAGCTACATGCTCCAGGGACTTAAACCTCAGCACAGAAATAAATAGGACATGCTGGAGGGACAGATTCATATCCCAGAGGCTCCCCTCACTCTGGAACAAAATCCCAATCCATGTTAGGCAGAACCCCTCAATGACCCTCTTCAAGAGAAATCTTGACGAGTGGATGGGAGATTGTAGGTTTACCCCTGGGATCTCTTCTGTGTCCCTACTAGACAGAGGCACAGTAAACTAACCTTAAAAGAGCTATCTTCTGTGACCTACTATACAGAGGCACAGTCAACTAATCTAAAAGGGTGGCAAAAGCCAAACACACTCTGGCTAGGCTTATAAATGCCCTAGGGCAGATAGCCTAGTATCAACCTATGAACCTATGTGAGATGTCAGTGTAATAAAGTTGTGAAATCCCCATATAAACACAAGTGCCCCATACAGTATAATCACACATGAATAAATGTAATGAAAGCACATAGGGGGATGTCAGGGAAAGTAAACAAATTTATAATATGTGATGAATGATGAATCAATGCCATACAGCAGATAGTCTATAAAATGAAAAATAAGCAATGATAAGCATTGCACAGCTCTGCTTACCAGGTGAAGCATTGTGTAAATATGACTGCTAAGCAATGATTAGCCCAGCTAAGTGGATTTTCCCATTGGTAAGCATTGCTGAACCTGTCCCTTTAAGCAATGCCAACCTTAGCTAAGCAGGTTTGCCCGTAGCTTAGCTTAGCTCAGCATATTCAAAACCATCCAATCATGGCAAAGGGCAGGAAATCAGCCATATTTAAACCTCACAGATGGGAATACAGCTCATAACTGGTTGCAGCTTCCCACTGTAGGCAACATGGCTGGAGTTGGAGAGGGATTGCACTTCCAAGCACAGCACTGGGGCATCCAGGAGTCCAAGGTCATGGTAGGACTCCTGGTAAAAAAAAACATGGCAAGAGACTGCTGCAGGGCCAGTACCAAGGCTCCCAATATAAAGCAGAAGCCTGGGACCATCTTGCCCGTGACCTCACCAGTGCCACTGGTATCCCCTGGACTGGTGAGCAGGTCAGGCACCACTATGCTGACTTGAAACAGAGGAAGAGAGAGCTTTTGGATCAGTGGATCCATGAATCAAGGCAGAGGGGTGATGTCTCAGCAGTGTGTAAGTACTCATACCAGTAAATGTTTAACAATGTCCAGCCTGTATATGTGATGGATAGGTATGGCTAAATATTTCTCTATTTCTTTTACAGCTGCAGCTGAGTGGGCTGTGAATCAGGAAGCCTATGCAAGTAGGCTGCAAAGGCTGCTTTGCGAGGCTGGTGAATAAAAATCCTGCTTGTTGTAGTCATACTAAATAAATATAAAAGTAGTAGAAAGTCAGCTGCTAGTATAAAAACTGTTTTGTGTATGGGTTGTACTGAATAAACCAGACAATATGACAGTAATAGTCCCATATAGGTTGCATTTAAATAAAACTGTAACTGCCTGGCAATAAAGCTCTAAATCCTGGACTGGTTGTGTTTACTCTGGTATCGTATGGTATTTTTAGTGTTGCATTCTCTGAATAGTACTGTTGTATTAACCACTGTTACCCATACTGTGCAACATAATAAAAATTTCTAGGAATGTCTGTATAAGACTGTTGTACTTACAAGGTCAGATTGTACAACCGAGAGAGACTTAGACAGAGAACAGTGAAGAGATAGACAGCAATATCCAAATAGAATGCCCTACTCTGACTTGAATTGTTGTATTTTTAGCAGACACAGACATGGTTTGAATCCTGGAAGTGGTAGCAAGCTGTATGCATAATCTTACCTCTCAACTGTACAGATTTTTCAGAATGTCCAGATAATTGGCTCACATTTTCTGCCTGTTACCCTGTCCCCTTGGCAAATCAGTGGGATGATCTCAGAATTTTAGGCAGCAAATAATGACATACATCTGATTTTTAGACCTCAAAATATTCAGAAAATATATATGAAAACAAACATGTCACTCTAGCAACTCACCAATAGTTTATGAGAGAAATATTAAAAATATGTCCCATTTCTACCCCCATGTGGTCAAGCTATGACCAGAGTGTGTGCATTAACAGATTAAGAGATATGTGCATATTATTAACTCTGAATCTGGGAATATGTGTGGAAACATTCAAGTAGTGTTAACAAACATTCTCTCCAGAGGTCTGTCAGATAACAAAACTGTGCCTGCCAATAAAGATTGAATCCTGGACTGGTAGTGTTTACTCTGGCATTGTATGGCTGACATGTAGCATTCAGAAAATCTAATATCAGAATAGTGCTGTTGTGTCAACCCCAAAATATGTCTAGGAATGTCTGTATGAGACTGCTGTAATTACAAGGTCAGATTCTACAACCACGAGAGACTTAGAAAACACTGAAGAGATAGAAAGCAATATTCAAACAGCACACTATGCTGACACTTAAATTGTGATATTTTTATCAAAGACAGCCATGGTTTGAATCCTGGGAGTGGTAGTAAGCTGTGTGCATAATCATACCTCTCAAATGTACACATACTTTCAGAATGTCCAGATAATTGGCTTATATTTTTGCCTGTTCCCCTGTTGATCTCAGATTTGTCTTCAGCAAATAATGACATACATTTGATTTTCAGACCTCAGACCTCAAAACCTTCAGAAAATGTATATGAAAACAAATCCTGTCACTCTATCAGCCCTCCAAGTTTATGAGAGCAATATTCAAAATATGTCCCATTTCCACCCCCATGTTGTCAAGCTATGACCAGAGTGTGTGCATTAAGAGATTGAGAGGTATGTGCATAATATTAACTCAGAATCTGGGAATATGTGTAGAAACAGTCAGATAGTGTTAACAAACATTCCTCACATAGGTATACCATGTAAGAGATGTAGAATTTAGCTATGAGACAGTTGAAGTATACACTTATTTACAAACATGCCATTAGCCAAACTAAGGCCATAGGGTAGTGTAGTAATACCTGTACCTTAATGATTACAGCAATGATTATTAAAGTTTTGAGAACTATAAGTTGTTAATTGACATCTCTCTCTCCCCCACTATATCTGCAACAGTAATCTAAATACACAAATCAATGGGTATGTTTACACCAAACCTACTGCTGGGACATGTGCCTTCTTGTTCAATAAATATTGAAATTTGTTTCTATTAATGTTCCATGTTAAAATACTATATTTTGTGTCCTGTTGCAATCAATGTAACCTCCATGCCATTGTAATGGCCACTGTGGTTCCATATATGCATGTGTTCTGTTTACTGTGCAACTGTTCCAAATCTGGTGTTTTGGGTTAATGGGAATATACATGCATTCTATTATAACTAATCCTGGATTGTGTTGACTATTACTAACCCACGTATGTTTTAAAACTGCAACACCATAGCACGTTTGGGAAGGCCGTTCCTAGTGGACCCACCTCTCCCACCACATCTAGCCATGGCACCAGATCCAGCACATCTGGGACCCACCCTGGGACCTCCTCATCTGCTGGTCCTGCACCACCTTTGGATGGAAGCACCTCAGAGGATGAGGCTTGCCCCCTGAGAGTGGGCATGGACAGGAAACTGTCACCCTTAGGCAGGTACACGGCTTGGTGTGTAGCAAGCGCCACAGGTAGTTTGGAGATCTGCTACACCAGCTTGAGGGCTGTGAAGTGCATTTAGAGGGTCAGTCTCCCCTTCCTACCCAGCCCCCAGCACAGCCACATTCGGGGCAATGAAGGTGCAGTGGTAACTGCCCATGGGTGGGGACCTCAGTTCCACTGTTTCCAGTTGGGGGCTCATGGGCTTCCACTTTCCAAACACCCTTCCCCATCCAAGGTGTTTACTCCCCACATGAATCATATACTGCGCTGTATGCTGTCTTGACTGTCTTCCTACCCAACCTACCCCCCACTGAATATACCTACTATCCTTCCCCAATATCTCACTCTCACCTTAAAAAAAGGACAATCTGTCCCCCCCACAAAATCTCACCCCATACATAGCTGTCCATTTCACACACGGGTCCACTGGACACATGTAATCTGGTCTAATTGGCTTCACAACATATTATTGTTGTCCTCACCTGTCTCTCAGGGGGTTTGAGTGCCCAAATCTACCTGCAAATTCAGTTTATATGCACAGCAGCTACTGTAGAGGAAATGAACAGTTATGGACCTTCCCTACACCCATCCTGTAAATT
This sequence comes from Protopterus annectens, assembly GCF_019279795.1. Lineage (NCBI taxonomy): Eukaryota > Metazoa > Chordata > Ceratodontiformes > Protopteridae > Protopterus > Protopterus annectens. The sequence continues at coordinate 263,416,676 of NC_056734.1, forward strand.
CCTAGCTACTTTCCCTAATTTCTTTCCCTCTGCATGCCCCCTTTTTCACCACTTTCCTATCACCCCTTTTTTCTTTTAAAAAATTTAGCATGGGGTAAGGAGCAGTAAGCACTTTTAAGCAGTAGTAAGCATGATTAAGCCTGTTTGCATGACGCTAAGCAATGCTTACACAGATTAAACACTTTTAAGGCTAATGTCGGTAAGCATATTTAACAGGAAGTTAGCATTGCTTACTGTCGCGCAAACCCACTTACAACTGCTTAAAAGTGCCTTAGTCACTCTGTATCCAACAACCCTTGTTCTGCCCAGCAACAAAATAATCAGACTTTGCAAGTCTCAAAACCAGGACCCTGCACACCATAGCTACAATGATTTACCACTACACCATTTGAGCTATACATAAATGGGATGTTTCTCAAACACATCATGCAGCACGGTCATTCAATAGTAGGGAAAATGTATTTATATATGTAGCTATATGTATGTATGTGTACACACACACATATATATATATATATATATATATATTAGACACACACACACACATATATATATATATATATATATATATATATATTTAGGTATATATATGTATATATGTAGACATACATGTTTATATGGGTCTACTTTCAATAACCGAACCGCCACTTCACCGACACGCAGAAGACCGAGACAAAATGACCGAAAAAGTAGGTGATCGAAAAGGCGATTTTCCGACAGCCGAAAGACCGACAACGGGAACGTGTGAGCGCGATCCGGTAAGTGTGTGATAATGATGGATTTAGGATTAGGGAGCGGACAGGTAAGTGTGCGATAGTGAGGGATTTAGGGTTAGGGTGTGGGAAAGGTGAGTGTGCAGTAGTGTTGGACGTAGGGTTCGGGTAAGGTAAGTGTGTGATAGTGACGGAGTGTAGTTTAGGGACGGGTTAAGTGAGTTAGGGTTAGTATGCGGGTAGAGTGAGTGTGCGATAGTGACAGGCTTTATGTTTTAGGGTGGGTTAAGTGAGTTAGGGTTAGGGTGCAGGTAGGGTAAGTGTGCGATAGTGACGGTGTTTAGGTTTAGGGGTGGGTTAAGTGAGTTAGGGTTAGGGTGCGGGTTGGGTAAGTGTGCAGTAGTGTCGGACTTTAGGGTTAGGGTTTAGGTTAAGGTTAGTGGATATGTTATTGTGTGTAATGTGTAGTTTACGTTTTTTCATCGGTGTAATGGTGTCCGGTTTTTTGAGTTGTTGGTGTTTGTCGGTGTTGTGTGTTTTCGGTTGTTTGGGGTCGGTATATTGTGTGTCAGTGAAACGGAAGTTCGGTTATTGAAAGTAGACCCGTTTATATATATATATATATATATATATATATATATATATATATATATATATATATATATATAAATGTGTATTGCATTCGTACATTGGATCCACACTCTGAACCTCACACTGCAAAACATCTGACCAAACCCACTGTTAATTGGAGTGAAGGGGTCCAAATTAGGGATCTCTTGTAATTATTGTCATTTCCTCTTCCTCCACAGCGTAACACATATGCTTTGCAACACAATAAAGAACACTTGCAAGTCTTGAACCTGGACCCTGCACATCACACCCACAAGTTAACAGTATGCCATCTCAACTGTAAGATGTCAGGATGATATCTGTAACATATCATGCAGAACAGTCAGTCTATCATAGGGAATGTACAGTGGAGAAGCACTAAATATTCCAATGATACACACACACACACACACACACACATATATATATATAGACACACACACAGATATATATATATATATATATATATATATATATATATATATACACACACATATATATATATATATATATATATATATATACACACATACACACATGCAGACATATTACTACTTATGGATATGTATAAGAAAAGTATATATAGAGAGTGCACAGCATATTAAACAGCCATTATTTCTACATTTGCCACCTTTTAAAATGGACAGTGTTAGATTCATTTCTACAAATGATCATTTTTGCATGAAACATATACCCACACACAATGCAAAATGACATGACACCACTCACAAGTTTGCATACCCAGAAATGTTTATTTGTGTACTATTTCAATTGTTTATGCCATTTCTTATATCAGTCAGGGGTTTGGAATACATAAGAACTGATTAATGCAACTCTCAAACAAAACATTTGACACAGTAATGTAAAAAAACATAACATACTTTGCTGTCCAGGCTAAGCCCTCCAAGTGGTACAACAGTAAAAAAAATCACTTGCTTTGAATATAAGAATCAATCAACACTTAATTACAGGTGAAGTTCAGCAGTCTCCATTTACACTCTGTACTCAACCCCTAGGGGGGAAAGTAGTTGTCACAATGTAAATGTATCTGTTACATAACAATGCTTAATTTAAAACATCACTATCACACTGACAAACAGAGCTGTGTGTAAGACAGTAAGCTGTAGCCCACCACTGTTCCCATGGTGAAATGTATGAACATGTACAGCCATAAACCTTAATGTTTCTTAACACTAATAACCATCACATGTTGTAACAGCCTAGGTTAAAAGCAGTTAATACCCCTCACCCATAAAATGTCATACAAGGGCATATAACAGTGTTTTCTATACACTGACCTCTGGACTGTACAAGGTCACACACATTTTGTCCAGCTGTTGCTCTTATATATATATATATATATATATATATATATATATATATATATATATATATATACCCCCTACCCCACAATTGGTGTGGGAGTCCACAACATCACTGGAATGATAGCAGAAATGCCAGCACTAAATAATGATAGGCCATTAACTAAAAACCTCTTACAGCATGACATCTGGACAAAGCCTGGTATGTATGTGGCAGACAGTGGCTGGAATACAGGGCTATATTTGCAATATTGCTGTCATACAATGTGAAAGTTGCTGGTGTTACAAGATTGGTTGCAACATACCCTTACTCAGGAATATGAAGTCAGAAACACAAATGGATGTTGCCATGTACTGATAGCAATCAACGGAGATAATGCCACTGATTTGTCAGACACAAGACCTGTGTGGTGAACAGACAAAACATAACAGCCAATCCTCTGGCCATCATGTGGATAGGCCCACAGTTGAGAGCTATGTAGACAGACTGCATTCCATGCAAAACTAGCATGTACACACAAACCCTGTAAAACCAGCAGTATTCAATGCATATAACATCAATATTCACACTGTCTGTAGGTCTGGAACCCTATACAAACATGTATTTGGCCTGTGTCCACAAGTCCTGATGTAAGAGGTATTGCTACCTGCTGTCTGTAACACTGCTGTCCACACACAGGAAGGATGTCTTCCATACAGAAAAGGTAAAGAGACAATGTCCAGATGATGTAGTCATTTATAGTAGTGAGTTGCTATGACACTTGCTATTGGAAGTACTACACAGCTGACTACATGCAATTAGCAAGTGGGGAACACCAACTTGTGCAAAGGCCATCACCTGATCATGAGCATCACCTACAAACTCCATGCTGCAACCTATTCAAACCAGCTCGATCCTTGTAGTGGAGAGAGAGAGAGAGAGAGAGAGAGAGAGAGAGAGAGCAGCAAAAACAGAAATAATAGTAAAAAAAACAAAAATAATACTAAAGAAAAAAAAAAAAAACAAACAAACAAGGGTGACATCCTGAAGTGCAACACAGAAAAGATCATACCAATAAAACAGGTATGTGAAAAATGTCAACATGTAATTGAATCTAGTACTTGGACTGTAATAATGGGACAGATGATTTTGAAAGCTTAATATGTGCCATCAAGACTTGCTGTAATGGTGTCCTGCTGAACAACTTCTATGGACATAGTATCTGGCCCTGTGGGCAGTGGGCCATACCAGGGAACTGTATGGATCTACACAGAATGACAAGATGTAAGCTATCATGATATTTGTTCTGTTCCTCCAAACGTGTATTATTGTGGCAAATAGCTGAAGGTGGAAGTAATGAAGTCATGATAGACACATGAGTGTCAGACCCCACAATCTTCAGAACAGACATGCTAATGTGAAATGTATCACAAACAAACTTCATAGGTTTGTAATAGGCTTATCTATTATATGTCCCTATATATCCCCCCCTAATGTTAGGCTGTGTCCACATGTGATGCTCTGTTTTGTAGCAAGGCAGGACAGTTCTTCTCTCTCTCTCTCTGTATATATATATATATATATATATATATATATATATATATATATATATATATACACTCACACACACACACACACACATTTCCCCTACTGTTGAATGACTGTGCTGCATGATATGTTTGAGAGCACATCACACATATTTGCAGCTCAGATGGCTTACTGGTAAATTGATGTGGCTATGGTGTGCAGGGTCCTGGGTTACACACTTGCAAGGGCTCATAATGTATTTGCTAGCCAGAACAAGGGCTGTTGGATACAGAGTGATTAAGGCACCCATAAGCAGTAGTAAGTGGGTGAGAAATGGACAGTTATGTATGGTTCATAGTTCATAATTCATAGTTTAGTATTAGGCTAACTTCCCTGGTGAGACATTTTAAGCTTACAAAACAACAAAACTGGCCAGCAAGTTAGCAGACAAAGATGCTGAGAGATGAAATAAAATGTAAATTTATTCCAAAATAACAACAGACCGGTTTCGGCAGAAATCTGCCTTCATCAGTGTAATACAGACCTAAACCGATGTAGATAATGAATTCAAATATATACCATCTAATATCTAATGGGCAATAAGCATGCCCTGTAACTCATGAATATTAAATAATCACCAATTGAGGCTGAACTTACTTATCAGTTTGATGTTACAATAGTATACAAGTGTGTTGTCACAAATGTTCTGAACCTTAGTGTAACATAAAGCATATATATTCCCAATGATTTATTTATACATCAACAAGTATGTAGAAAATGAAATACCATAAAGACCAAAATCTATTACCTGGCATATATAGCCTGCACATAATCACAAAATTCATGTATATGAACTGCCTACATCACAAAAACTATTCTGATGTAAAAAAATGTACATATATAAATGTATATATATATATATATATATATATATATATATATATATATATATATATATATATATGATATAAAGATGTAGTATGCTTACAAGGGTTCCTTTGAATTTTATAAAGAAAATCATCCAATGTATGATAACATCTTGTGTGTATAAGGAAATGTGTATAAAAGATGTATTTATATTATAACTGTAAATGTTAACTGGAAGCGTTAAGACCTGGCAAAATGATCACCTGTAGAATATTCTTAATTTTTTAGATCTATAGTGTAGCTTATCCCAGATATACTTGAGGTCGCTTCCAGTTAACATTTACAGTTATAATCTAAATGGTGGCTGGTTTCAGGAGCCCTTCTACAGTGGACAATGGTAAGTGTACTGGGTGGCACACACCACATGTTTGTGTATAACACACACACACACACCCACACACACACACCCACACACACCCACACACACACACACACACACACACACACACACACACACACACACACACACACACACACACACACACACACACACACACACACACACACACACATACACAGGCTTTAGTATTGATACAATACACAGAGAATAAAGTACACATGGATGTACTTAATTTTGCAGTGAACCCATTTTAGCCTATGTAATTCCACCAAGACATAATAGGCAAAGCATTGCATCAATAAATAATCAGTCTGCTACTTTAATGTCATTGATGATGGTACTGTCAGGGTATATGTCCCCTTCCCCAATGTAGTGCAATCTGGTGCTGGTAAACATAGGTGTGTTGGTTTGGGTGGCACAGCCCTACCCTTTGGAGGGTATGTGGTGGTGTAGAGCCACACATAGTGTGAGTGATGACTAGTTAACCTGTTAACAAACATTGTACAGTATTACAGCAGACTAAATGTGGGTATACCACACCAATAACTCAATGAGGGTGGCTTTGTCCACAATATCAACAGCCAACTGTATATACCAACTCCAGTATCACTGTACAGCTATACAGTGGGGGAGAGGTCATTTACACATCTACTACTAGTTTTGATGGAATGAATTTCCATGACATGATTCCTTTGAAATGTTAGCATTTGCCAGTCAGTTCTTGGACAGATGACCTCCTGGGACATGTATATTCTACAGACTGAAGTAGATCCCTTCACATACACACACACTTACTTGGCAACATTGAGAGTAGAACCCCTACCTATGCACTTATTGCTACCAATGTGTTTGACCTTAATTGCATACACCACACAGCTTTTAGGATGAGGTGTGTCCCAAGTCTCTTGTTAAGTAAGTAACATCACCAGGCCTTGTACAGTATGGTAATGGGGGCTGTACTGGGTGTTAATGGACAATACATAGTATGCCATACCATCATATACACATTGACAAACACATAACAGTCATATATACATCTGAGAGACCTGGGTTTATCAGTGCTATCTACTTTGTCAGTCCATTCTAGTACAGATAATTTGCACACAGCACATGCATCATTGGGCTGGATAGTGTACTCGGTTACCTGTATGGTTGATGGTGACAGTGGTCCTCATTCAGTGGACCTTGGGACATGTACTGGGGGTACCATGGTGTTAAGATAGTATACCCAGCATCCACACCCCACATTGGATACTTTACTCACTGAAACCCATAATAATACTCTGACATACCCACAATCACACATTGACCAGGACTGCAATACAAAACCTTGTATATCCCATCAGTGCCACTACAGGGATATGCATTTATTGCACATGCCACAGGGATAGTAGGGTGATGGTTTGTCATGGATCTCCTAATATCATCAACATTACTATCCCTTATACTGTATGGCCAGATGTATTATATTTGGAGAATGTGGTCTCAGAATGCTGTATCATACAAATATACACACTTGCACACATAAACACACTTGCTAGGACACATAGGTTACCCATGCTTATCTACCCATTTATATAACAGTGTTGTGCTGGTACTGCAAGCTCCAGGTAGCCCATAGGGTGAAGAGTGCAACAAGGTACATTTAATATCCATTACAGCAGCAGCCATTTCTAATTATGGCAATGGGGGGGTGTAGTGTGTGAGAAGGTCCTCAGGGTATTATCAACTGCAGGTTTACAAACACACAGACACGGTTATTCTCAGCAATGCACACTGACACATTTGTCTGTACTGGGGTCCACAGGTGCAGGTGTTCCAAGGTGTTTACCAGGATATTGTCCATGGAGAGATGAGAAGAGTAGAGGATGTAGGTACAGTGGTCTCATGCCACCTGACATTTGTCAGCAGGCCATCTATCAACTGATGCCACGTGAGTGATACTCAGGGTGACAGTTAAATGCAACATCCAATCATCTAGTTGTCTCTTGCAGAGAGCCAGGGAGGTGCTCCAATTGACATGTATGCAACACATATTACATAACATGGCCAGTGTCTGGGTTGGAGACCTGCACCCAATCATGTTCTGTTGACTGTGGTAGCCTAGTTAAGCTATCTATAGCATGTGGTGCATACAGGGTGGGGTTTCCTAGCTGTGGCATTCATAACACAGCTGGGCAGACATGTCAGTGTCAGTCAAACATAGATTGCCTGTGAGGAGCAAAGATGGATACTGGATATCTGCACATCTGTACAGAGGACAGACAGAAATCAGCTAGCCAACAAGTTATGCATTAGGATTAATGTTTTGACAGATAGATGTCTGACACTGATAGGTATGCCATTACTACATGACAGCAGGCCTCAATGACATGTCCTATACACAGAGTAGTCTACAGCTAATATCCCCATATCAGATCAATATCCAGTAGTGAGTACTTAATAACACACAGCTCACACACTAAGAACATGATAGTCAGTACTCAGAGTCCAGCTTTGCATGCAGTGGTGTATGGTTCCAGTACTACAAACTGCAATCTACTCTTACTTGGGAAAACACTGCTAACGGCAGTAATGTCATGATACAATACATGCAAGTTTGACTGTATATAACCCGTGATACTACCCATGTATGAAACACATACAAAAGGAAAATATTGCTGTATTAGCCATATATACTCAGGTGTCCCAGACAGTATACTCACACCCCTTGTTACTGTAATGACAACACGTAGAAGCATGTTATGTACATGGAATTTAATACACTTACTAAAGATGTCATTACCCTGCTATTTTCTCAGCCTGGAATGTGATCACTGGTTACCAAGGCTAAGCTTTGCTTAGCAGGAGTAAGCATTGTTTAAATGTAAATGCTAAGCACATTTGCGCGCTGGTAAGCAAAACCTACACAGTGTAATGTAAGCAGCTTTTCATTTAACCGTACGTTAGCAGCGCTTACCGTCCAGCAAACCCTCGCAAACCCACTTAAAGCTGCTCAAAACTGCCTTAATCACTCTGCATCCAACAGTCCTTGTTCTGCCTAGCAGCAAAATAAACATTGCTTGCAGTTCTTGAACCCAGGACCTTATACACTATTGTCACAGCAGTTAACCACTAAGTCACCACAGTTATGAAGACGATTGTTGTTTTTTCCAATATATCTGTCAGTACACATACTGAATAGTATTGAACAACTGCTTTGACTTCTACAATTATGTTGTACTTGTTAATGATATTAGTGTTCATAGGTTCATAGGTTGGTACTAGGCAATTGGCCATATGTCCTGAACAAGCCTAGCCATAACAATTCCCTGGATATTTCTTCCCACAATATTTACTTCCCTAGACCCCTGTCTAGCAGGGTGACTGACGTGATCCCCGGAGTGAATTTCCTATCTCCCAGCCAATCATCAAAGTTCCTTTTGAAGAGGGCCAAGGAGGCACTCTGCTTGACATGTATAGGCAGTCTATTCCAAAGTGTGGGGAGTCTCTGAGTCAGGAACCCATCCCTCCAGCATGTTTTGTTCATTGTGATGACAAGGTTTAGATCCATGGAGTGTGTGGCTCTGAGGGATTGGGATTTCTTTAAGTGGAGCATGTCCAACAGTTCAGGGTTTGACATGGCCTTGTATGTTAAGCAGAGATCACCTCTGAGTAGACGATATGCCACAGAGTATAGCTGGAGTTTTTTTAGATGGTCAGCATAGGGCATTTGCTTTTGGAATGTGATTCTTTTAGTGAGGTATTTCTGTGTCCTTTCCAGCTGTTGCAGATGTCTTGTGAAGAACATAACAAATGGGGTGTTACAGATGTCTTGTGAAGAACATAACACATGGGGTGTTATACTCTATAACGGTTCTAATGAGGAATGAGTACAGTGGGACAATTACCCCTTTTTTTCTGGATGAAAAGCCCTTAGTGATGAGGTGTGCCACATAGAAGGATTTCCTGATGGTTGTGGTGATGTGGTTATCGAAGGTGAGACCGCTGTCCACCTGTGTCCCTAAGTGTCTCATAACACTTTCAGTGTTTAGTGTACTGCCACCTATGTGGTAATTCATGGGTACATGGTTTTCCCAAAGGGGATAAGTATACATTTCTTGGCATTAAGCTTGAGCCCATGGCTCTGGC